>NW_024573174.1:0-11906 GCF_018153835.1 Drosophila eugracilis | reverse complement strand
AGTTTTTGATCCATTTCTCGCGAAAATGGACAATATTACCCGTTATCAAATATGCCAACTTAAATTTTCCCATTTTTCTAATTTAAGTTGCAGTATTATTGGCTATAACTAAGCCAATAGTTACTCGAATCTGGAATGGCATATCTCGTTCGATTCCTTGTTAAATTTCTAACAAAACTGCATTCACAGCTAAAATTGCGAATTTTGATCCATTTCTCGCGAAAATGGACAATATTACCCGTTATCAAATATGCCAACTTAAATTTTCCCATTTTTTCTAATTTAAGTTGCAGTATTATTGCTATAACTAAGCCAATAGTTACTCGAATCTGGAATGGCATATCTCGTTCGATTCCTTGTTAAATTTCTAACAAAACTGCATTCACAGCTAAAATTGCGAATTTTGATCCATTTCTCGCGAAAATGGACAATATTACCGTTATCAAATATGCCAACTTAAATTTTCCCATTTTTTCTAATTTAAGTTGCAGTATTATTGCTATAACTAAGCCAATAGTTACTCGAATCTGGAATGGCATATCTCGTTCGATTCCTTGTTAAATTTCTAACAAAACTGCATTCACAGCTAAAATTGCGAATTTTGATCCATTTCTCGCGAAAATGGACAATATTACCCGTTATCAAATATGCCAACTTAAATTTTCCCATTTTTTCTAATTTAAGTTGCAGTATTATTGCTATAACTAAGCCAATAGTTACTCGAATCTGGAATGGCATATCTCGTTCGATTCCTTGTTAAATTTCTAACAAAACTGCATTCACAGCTAAAATTGCGAATTTTGATCCATTTCTCGCGAAAATGGACAATATTACCGTTATCAAATATGCCAACTTAAATTTTCCCATTTTTTCTAATTTAAGTTGCAGTATTATTGCTATAACTAAGCCAATAGTTACTCGAATCTGGAATGGCATATCTCGTTCGATTCCTTGTTAAATTTCTAACAAAACTGCATTCACAGCTAAAATTGCGAATTTTGATCCATTTCTCGCGAAAATGGACAGATATTACCCGTTATCAAATATGCCAACTTAAATTTTCCCATTTTTTCTAATTTAAGTTGCAGTATTATTGCTATAACTAAGCCAATAGTTACTCGAATCTGGAATGGCATATCTCGTTCGATTCCTTGTTAAATTTCTAACAAAACTGCATTCACAGCTAAAATTGCGAATTTTGATCCATTTCTCGCGAAAATGGACAATATTACCCGTTATCAAATATGCCAACTTAAATTTTCCCATTTTTTCTAATTTAAGTTGCAGTATTATTGCTATAACTAAGCCAATAGTTACTCGAATCTGGAATGGCATATCTCGTTCGATTCCTTGTTAAATTTCTAACAAAACTGCATTCACAGCTAAAATTGCGAATTTTGATCCATTTCTCGCGAAAATGGACAATATTACCCGTTATCAAATATGCCAACTTAAATTTTCCCATTTTTTCTAATTTAAGTTGCAGTATTATTGCTATAACTAAGCCAATAGTTACTCGAATCTGGAATGGCATATCTCGTTCGATTCCTTGTTAAATTTCTAACAAAACTGCATTCACAGCTAAAATTGCGAATTTTGATCCATTTCTCGCAAAAATGGACAATATTACCGTTATCAAATATGCCAACTTAAATTTTCCCATTTTTTCTAATTTAAGTTGCAGTATTATTGCTATAACTAAGCCAATAGTTACTCGAATCTGGAATGGCATATCTCGTTCGATTCCTTGTTAAATTTCTAACAAAACTGCATTCACAGCTAAAATTGCGAATTTTGATCCATTTCTCGCAAAAATGGACGATATTACCCGTTATCAAATATGCCAACTTAAATTTTCCCATTTTTTCTAATTTAAGTTGCAGTATTATTGCTATAACTAAGCCAATAGTTACTCGAATCTGGAGTGGCATATCTCGTTCGATTCCTTGTTAAATTTCTAACAAAACTGCATTCACAGCTAAAATTGCGAATTTTGATCCATTTCTCGCGAAAATGGACAATATTACCCGTTATCAAATATGCCAACCTAAATTTTCCCATTTTTTCTAATTTAAGTTGCAGTATTATTGCTATAACTAAGCCAATAGTTACTCGAATCTGGAATGGCATATCTCGTTCGATTCCTTGTTAAATTTCTAACAAAACTGCATTCACAGCTAAAATTGCGAATTTTGATCCATTTCTCGCGAAAATGGACAATATTACCCGTTATCAAATATGCCAACTTAAATTTTCCCATTTTTTCTAATTTAAGTTGCAGTATTATTGCTATAACTAAGCCAATAGTTACTCGAATCTGGAATGGCATATCTCGTTCGATTCCTTGTTAAATTTCTAACAAAACTGCATTCACAGCTAAAATTGCGAATTTTGATCCATTTCTCGCGAAAATGGACAATATTACCCGTTATCAAATATGCCAACTTAAATTTTCCCATTTTTTCTAATTTAAGTTGCAGTATTATTGCTATAACTAAGCCAATAGTTACTCGAATCTGGAATGGCATATCTCGTTCGATTCCTTGTTAAATTTCTAACAAAACTGCATTCACAGCTAAAATTGCGAATTTTGGATCCATTTCTCGCGAAAAATGGACGATATTACCCGTTATCAAATATGCCAACTTAAATTTTCCCATTTTTCTCTAATTTAAGTTGCAGTATTATTGCTATAACTAAGCCAATAGTTACTCGAATCTGGAATGGCATATCTCGTTCGATTCCTTGTTAAATTTCTAACAAAACTGCATTCACAGCTAAAATTGCGAATTTTGATCCATTTCTCGCGAAAATGGACGATATTACCCGTTATCAAATATGCCAACTTAAATTTTCCCATTTTTTCTAATTTAAGTTGCAGTATTATTGCTATAACTAAGCCAATAGTTACTCGAATCTGGAATGGCATATCTCGTTCGATTCCTTTGTTAAATTTCTAACAAAACTGCATTCACAGCTAAAATTGCGAATTTTGGATCCATTTCTCGCAAAAATGGACAATATTACCCGTTATCAAATATGCCAACTTAAATTTTCCCATTTTTTCTAATTTAAGTTGCAGTATTATTGCTATAACTAAGCCAATAGTTACTCGAATCTGGAATGGCATATCTCGTTCGATTCCTTGTTAAATTTCTAACAAAACTGCATTCACAGCTAAAATTGCGAATTTTGATCCATTTCTCGCGAAAATGGACAATATTACCCGTTATCAAATATGCCAACTTAAATTTTCCCATTTTTTCTAATTTAAGTTGCAGTATTATTGCTATAACTAAGCCAATAGTTACTCGAATCTGGAATGGCATATCTCGTTCGATTCCTTGTTAAATTTCTAACAAAACTGCATTCACAGCTAAAATTGCGAAATTTTGATCCATTTCTCGCGAAAATGGACGATATTACCCGTTATCAAATATGCCAACTTAAATTTTCCCATTTTTTCTAATTTAAGTTGCAGTATTATTGCTATAACTAAGCCAATAGTTACTCGAATCTGGAGTGGCATATCTCGTTCGATTCCTTGTTAAATTTCTAACAAAACTGCATTCACAGCTAAAATTGCGAATTTTGATCCATTTCTCGCAAAAATGGACAATATTACCGTTATCAAATATGCCAACTTAAATTTTCCCATTTTTTCTAATTTAAGTTGCAGTATTATTGCTATAACTAAGCCAATAGTTACTCGAATCTGGAATGGCATATCTCGTTCGATTCCTTGTTAAATTTCTAACAAAACTGCATTCACAGCTAAAATTGCGAAATTTTGATCCATTTCTCGCGAAAATGGACAATATTACCCGTTATCAAATATGCCAACTTAAATTTTCCCATTTTTTCTAATTTAAGTTGCAGTATTATTGCTATAACTAAGCCAATAGTTACTCGAATCTGGAATGGCATATCTCGTTCGATTCCTTGTTAAATTTCTAACAAAACTGCATTCACAGCTAAAATTGCGAATTTTGATCCATTTCTCGCGAAAATGGACAATATTACCCGTTATCAAATATGCCAACTTAAATTTTCCCATTTTTTCCTAATTTAAGTTGCAGTATTATTGCTATAACTAAGCCAATAGTTACTCGAATCTGGAGTGGCATATCTCGTTCGATTCCTTGTTAAATTTCTAACAAAACTGCATTCACAGCTAAAATTGCGAATTTTGATCCATTTCTCGCAAAAATGGACAATATTACCGTTATCAAATATGCCAACTTAAATTTTCCCATTTTTTCTAATTTAAGTTGCAGTATTATTGCTATAACTAAGCCAATAGTTACTCGAATCTGGAATGGCATATCTCGTTCGATTCCTTGTTAAATTTCTAACAAAACTGCATTCACAGCTAAAATTGCGAATTTTGATCCATTTCTCACGAAAATGGACAATATTACCCGTTATCAAATATGCCAACTTAAATTTTCCCATTTTTTCTAATTTAAGTTGCAGTATTATTGCTATAACTAAGCCAATAGTTACTCGAATCTGGAATGGCATATCTCGTTCGATTCCTTGTTAAATTTCTAACAAAACTGCATTCACAGCTAAAATTGCGAATTTTGATCCATTTCTCGCAAAAATGGACGATATTACCCGTTATCAAATATGCCAACTTAAATTTTCCCATTTTTTCTAATTTAAGTTGCAGTATTATTGCTATAACTAAGCCAATAGTTACTCGAATCTGGAATGGCATATCTCGTTCGATTCCTTGTTAAATTTCTAACAAAACTGCATTCACAGCTAAAATTGCGAATTTTGATCCATTTCTCGCGAAAATGGACGATATTACCCGTTATCAAATATGCCAACTTAAATTTTCCCATTTTTTCTAATTTAAGTTGCAGTATTATTGCTATAACTAAGCCAATAGTTACTCGAATCTGGAATGGCATATCTCGTTCGATTCCTTGTTAAATTTCTAACAAAACTGCATTCACAGCTAAAATTGCGAATTTTGATCCATTTCTCGCGAAAATGGACAATATTACCGTTATCAAATATGCCAACTTAAATTTTCCCATTTTTTCCTAATTTAAGTTGCAGTATTATTGCTATAACTAAGCCAATAGTTACTCGAATCTGGAATGGCATATCTCGTTCGATTCCTTGTTAAATTTCTAACAAAACTGCATTCACAGCTAAAATTGCGAATTTTGATCCATTTCTCGCGAAAATGGACAATATTACCGTTATCAAATATGCCAACTTAAATTTTCCCATTTTTTCTAATTTAAGTTGCAGTATTATTGCTATAACTAAGCCAATAGTTACTCGAATCTGGAATGGCATATCTCGTTCGATTCCTTGTTAAATTTCTAACAAAACTGCATTCACAGCTAAAATTGCGAATTTTGATCCATTTCTCGCGAAAATGGACAATATTACCGTTATCAAATATGCCAACCTAAATTTTCCCATTTTTTCTAATTTAAGTTGCAGTATTATTGCTATAACTAAGCCAATAGTTACTCGAATCTGGAATGGCATATCTCGTTCGATTCCTTGTTAAATTTCTAACAAAACTGCATTCACAGCTAAAATTGCGAATTTTGATCCATTTCTCGCGAAAATGGACGATATTACCCGTTATCAAATATGCCAACTTAAATTTTCCCATTTTTTCTAATTTAAGTTGCAGTATTATTGCTATAACTAAGCCAATAGTTACTCGAATCTGGAATGGCATATCTCGTTCGATTCCTTGTTAAATTTCTAACAAAACTGCATTCACAGCTAAAATTGCGAATTTTGATCCATTTCTCGCGAAAATGGACGATATTACCCGTTATCAAATATGCCAACTTAAATTTTTCCATTTTTTCTAATTTAAGTTGCAGTATTATTGCTATAACTAAGCCAATAGTTACTCGAATCTGGAATGGCATATCTCGTTCGATTCCTTGTTAAATTTCTAACAAAACTGCATTCACAGCTAAAATTGCGAATTTTGATCCATTTCTCGCGAAAATGGACAATATTACCGTTATCAAATATGCCAACTTAAATTTTCCCATTTTTTCTAATTTAAGTTGCAGTATTATTGCTATAACTAAGCCAATAGTTACTCGAATCTGGAATGGCATATCTCGTTCGATTCCTTGTTAAATTTCTAACAAAACTGCATTCACAGCTAAAATTGCGAATTTTGATCCATTTCTCGCAAAAATGGACAATATTACCGTTATCAAATATGCCAACTTAAATTTTCCCATTTTTTCTAATTTAAGTTGCAGTATTATTGCTATAACTAAGCCAATAGTTACTCGAATCTGGAATGGCATATCTCGTTCGATTCCTTGTTAAATTTCTAACAAAACTGCATTCACAGCTAAAATTGCGAATTTTGATCCATTTCTCGCGAAAATGGACAATATTACCGTTATCAAATATGCCAACTTAAATTTTCCCATTTTTTCTAATTTAAGTTGCAGTATTATTGCTATAACTAAGCCAATAGTTACTCGAATCTGGAATGGCATATCTCGTTCGATTCCTTGTTAAATTTCTAACAAAACTGCATTCACAGCTAAAATTGCGAATTTTGATCCATTTCTCACGAAAATGGACGATATTACCGTTATCAAATATGCCAACTTAAATTTTCCCATTTTTTCTAATTTAAGTTGCAGTATTATTGCTATAACTAAGCCAATAGTTACTCGAATCTGGAATGGCATATCTCGTTCGATTCCTTGTTAAATTTCTAACAAAACTGCATTCACAGCTAAAATTGCGAATTTTGATCCATTTCTCGCAAAAAATGGACAATATTACCGTTATCAAATATGCCAACTTAAATTTTCCCATTTTTTCTAATTTAAGTTGCAGTATTATTGCTATAACTAAGCCAATAGTTACTCGAATCTGGAATGGCATATCTCGTTCGATTCCTTGTTAAATTTCTAACAAAACTGCATTCACAGCTAAAATTGCGAATTTTGATCCATTTCTCGCGAAAATGGACAATATTACCCGTTATCAAATATGCCAACCTAAATTTTCCCATTTTTTCTAATTTAAGTTGCAGTATTATTGCTATAACTAAGCCAATAGTTACTCGAATCTGGAATGGCATATCTCGTTCGATTCCTTGTTAAATTTCTAACAAAACTGCATTCACAGCTAAAATTGCGAATTTTGATCCATTTCTCGCGAAAATGGACAATATTACCGTTATCAAATATGCCAACTTAAATTTTCCCATTTTTTCTAATTTAAGTTGCAGTATTATTGCTATAACTAAGCCAATAGTTACTCGAATCTGGAATGGCATATCTCGTTCGATTCCTTGTTAAATTTCTAACAAAACTGCATTCACAGCTAAAATTGCGAATTTTGATCCATTTCTCGCGAAAATGGACAATATTACCGTTATCAAATATGCCAACTTAAATTTTCCCATTTTTTCTAATTTAAGTTGCAGTATTATTGCTATAACTAAGCCAATAGTTACTCGAATCTGGAATGGCATATCTCGTTCGATTCCTTGTTAAATTTCTAACAAAACTGCATTCACAGCTAAAATTGCGAATTTTGATCCATTTCTCGCGAAAATGGACAATATTACCGTTATCAAATATGCCAACATAAATTTTCCCATTTTTTCTAATTTAAGTTGCAGTATTATTGCTATAACTAAGCCAATAGTTACTCGAATCTGGAATGGCATATCTCGTTCGATTCCTTGTTAAATTTCTAACAAAACTGCATTCACAGCTAAAATTGCGAATTTTGATCCATTTCTCGCGAAAATGGACAATATTACCGTTATCAAATATGCCAACCTAAATTTTCCCATTTTTTCTAATTTAAGTTGCAGTATTATTGCTATAACTAAGCCAATAGTTACTCGAATCTGGAATGGCATATCTCGTTCGATTCCTTGTTAAATTTCTAACAAAACTGCATTCACAGCTAAAATTGCGAATTTTGATCCATTTCTCGCGAAAATGGACAATATTACCGTTATCAAATATGCCAACTTAAATTTTCCCATTTTTTCTAATTTAAGTTGCAGTATTATTGCTATAACTAAGCCAATAGTTACTCGAATCTGGAATGGCATATCTCGTTCGATTCCTTGTTAAATTTCTAACAAAACTGCATTCACAGCTAAAATTGCGAATTTTGATCCATTTCTCGCAAAAATGGACAATATTACCGTTATCAAATATGCCAACCTAAATTTTCCCATTTTTTCTAATTTAAGTTGCAGTATTATTGCTATAACTAAGCCAATAGTTACTCGAATCTGGAGTGGCATATCTCGTTCGATTCCTTGTTAAATTTCTAACAAAACTGCATTCACAGCTAAAATTGCGAATTTTGATCCATTTCTCGCGAAAATGGACAATATTACCGTTATCAAATATGCCAACTTAAATTTTCCCATTTTTTCTAATTTAAGTTGCAGTATTATTGCTATAACTAAGCCAATAGTTACTCGAATCTGGAATGGCATATCTCGTTCGATTCCTTGTTAAATTTCTAACAAAACTGCATTCACAGCTAAAATTGCGAATTTTGATCCATTTCTCGCGAAAATGGACAATATTAACCGTTATCAAATATGCCAAATTAAATTTTCCCATTTTTTCTAATTTAAGTTGCAGTATTATTGCTATAACTAAGCCAATAGTTACTCGAATCTGGAATGGCATATCTCGTTCGATTCCTTGTTAAATTTCTAACAAAACTGCATTCACAGCTAAAATTGCGAATTTTGATCCATTTCTCGCAAAAATGGACAATATTACCGTTATCAAATATGCCAACTTAAATTTTCCCATTTTTTCCTAATTTAAGTTGCAGTATTATTGCTATAACTAAGCCAATAGTTACTCGAATCTGGAATGGCATATCTCGTTCGATTCCTTGTTAAATTTCTAACAAAACTGCATTCACAGCTAAAATTGCGAATTTTGATCCATTTCTCGCAAAAATGGACAATATTACCGTTATCAAATATGCCAACTTAAATTTTCCCATTTTTTCTAATTTAAGTTGGAGTATTATTGCTATAACTAAGCCAATAGTTACTCGAATCTGGAATGGCATATCTCGTTCGATTCCTTGTTAAATTTCTAACAAAACTGCATTCACAGCTAAAATTGCGAATTTTGATCCATTTCTCGCAAAAATGGACAATATTACCCGTTATCAAATATGCCAACTTAAATTTTCCCATTTTTTCTAATTTAAGTTGCAGTATTATTGCTATAACTAAGCCAATAGTTACTCGAATCTGGAATGGCATATCTCGTTCGATTCCTTGTTAAATTTCTAACAAAACTGCATTCACAGCTAAAATTGCGGATTTTTGATCCATTTCTCGCGAAAAATGGACAATATTACCGTTATCAAATATGCCAACTTAAATTTTCCCATTTTTCTCTAATTTAAGTTGCAGTATTATTGCTATAACTAAGCCAATAGTTACTCGAATCTGGAATGGCATATCTCGTTCGATTCCTTGTTAAATTTCTAACAAAACTGCATTCACAGCTAAAATTGCGAATTTTGATCCATTTCTCGCGAAAAATGGACAATATTAACCGTTATCAAATATGCCAACCTAAATTTTCCCATTTTTTCTAATTTAAGTTGCAGTATTATTGCTATAACTAAGCCAATAGTTACTCGAATCTGGAATGGCATATCTCGTTCGATTCCTTGTTAAATTTCTAACAAAACTGCATTCACAGCTAAAATTGCGAATTTTGATCCATTTCTCACGAAAATGGACAATATTACCGTTATCAAATATGCCAACTTAAATTTTCCCATTTTTTCTAATTTAAGTTGCAGTATTATTGCTATAACTAAGCCAATAGTTACTCGAATCTGGAATGGCATATCTCGTTCGATTCCTTGTTAAATTTCTAACAAAACTGCATTCACAGCTAAAATTGCGAATTTTGATCCATTTCTCGCAGAAAATGGACAATATTACCGTTATCAAATATGCCAACTTAAATTTTCCCATTTTTTCTAATTTAAGTTGCAGTATTATTGCTATAACTAAGCCAATAGTTACTCGAATCTGGAATGGCATATCTCGTTCGATTCCTTGTTTAATTTCTAACAAAACTGCATTCACAGCTAAAATTGCGAATTTTTGATCCATTTCTCGCGAAAAATGGACGATATTACCGGTTATCAAATATGCCAACTTAAATTTTCCCATTTTTTCTAATTTAAGTTGCAGTATTATTGCTATAACTAAGCCAATAGTTACTCGAATCTGGAATGGCATATCTCGTTCGATTCCTTGTTAAATTTCTAACAAAACTGCATTCACAGCTAAAATTGCGAATTTTGATCCATTTCTCGCGAAAATGGACAATATTACCGTTATCAAATATGCCAACTTAAATTTTCCCATTTTTCCTAATTTAAGTTGCAGTATTATTGCTATAACTAAGCCAATAGTTACTCGAATCTGGAATGGCATATCTCGTTCGATTCCTTGTTAAATTTCTAACAAAACTGCATTCACAGCTAAAATTGCGAATTTTGATCCATTTCTCGCGAAAATGGACAATATTACCGTTATCAAATATGCCAACTTAAATTTTTCCCATTTTTTCTAATTTAAGTTGCAGTATTATTGCTATAACTAAGCCAATAGTTACTCGAATCTGGAATGGCATATCTCGTTCGATTCCTTGTTAAATTTCTAACAAAACTGCATTCACAGCTAAAATTGCGAATTTTGATCCATTTCTCGCAGAAAATGGACAATATTAACCGTTATCAAATATGCCAACCTAAATTTTCCCATTTTTTCTAATTTAAGTTGCAGTATTATTGCTATAACTAAGCCAATAGTTACTCGAATCTGGAATGGCATATCTCGTTCGATTCCTTGTTAAATTTCTAACAAAACTGCATTCACAGCTAAAATTGCGAATTTTGATCCATTTCTCGCGAAAATGGACGATATTACCGTTATCAAATATGCCAACTTAAATTTTCCCATTTTTCCTAATTTAAGTTGCAGTATTATTGCTATAACTAAGCCAATAGTTACTCGAATCTGGAATGGCATATCTCGTTCGATTCCTTGTTAAATTTCTAACAAAACTGCATTCACAGCTAAAATTGCGAATTTTGATCCATTTCTCGCGAAAATGGACAATATTACCGTTATCAAATATGCCAACTTAAATTTTCCCATTTTTCCTAATTTAAGTTGCAGTATTATTGCTATAACTAAGCCAATAGTTACTCGAATCTGGAATGGCATATCTCGTTCGATTCCTTGTTAAATTTCTAACAAAACTGCATTCACAGCTAAAATTGCGAATTTTGATCCATTTCTCGCGAAAATGGACAATATTACCGTTATCAAATATGCCAACTTAAATTTTCCCATTTTTTCTAATTTAAGTTGCAGTATTATTGCTATAACTAAGCCAATAGTTACTCGAATCTGGAATGGCATATCTCGTTCGATTCCTTGTTAAATTTCTAACAAAACTGCATTCACAGCTAAAATTGCGAATTTTGATCCATTTCTCGCGAAAATGGACAATATTACCGTTATCAAATATGCCAACTTAAATTTTCCCATTTTTTCTAATTTAAGTTGCAGTATTATTGCTATAACTAAGCCAATAGTTACTCGAATCTGGAATGGCATATCTCGTTCGATTCCTTGTTAAATTTCTAACAAAACTGCATTCACAGCTAAAATTGCGAATTTTGATCCATTTCTCGCAAAAATGGACAATATTACCGTTATCAAATATGCCAACTTAAATTTTCCCATTTTTTCTAATTTAAGTTGCAGTATTATTGCTATAACTAAGCCAATAGTTACTCGAATCTGGAATGGCATATCTCGTTCGATTCCTTGTTAAATTTCTAACAAA
>NW_024573173.1:0-1998 GCF_018153835.1 Drosophila eugracilis | reverse complement strand
ATCCATTTTCTGCTTGAGAAATAGATCAAAAACTCGCAATTTTAGTTGTGATTGCACGAAGTTTTGTTAGAAATTTAACAAAAGTGATCGAGAAGACGGGTATGCCATTCCAGATTCAGTAACTATTGGCTTAGTTATAGCGCAATAATACTGCAACTTAAATTAGAGGAAAAATGGGGAAATTGGGGTAGGCATATTCAACACGATAACTTTTTTATCGTCCATTTTACCTTGAAATTGGATCAAAAATTCGAAATTTTAGCTGTGAATGCAGTTTTGTTAGAAACTAAACAAGGAATCGAACGAGATATATGCCCTCCAGATTCGGTAACTATTGACTTAGTTATAACACTGCAATAATACTGCAACCGAAATTTGAAAAATGGGGAAAATTTGAGTTGGCATATTTGATAACTGATAATATTGTCCATTTTCATGAGAAATGGATCAAAACATACTTTTCACAATTTTAGTTGTGAGTGCAGTTTTGTTAGAAATTTAACAAGGAATCGAACGAGATATGCCATTCCAGATTCGAGTAACTATTGGCTTAGTTATAACTTTAACATCAGCATCTACCAGCTTAAATTGAGGAAAAAGGGGAAAATTTAAGTTGGGATATTCGGATAACGGTGATATCGTCCATCTTCGCGAGAATTGGATCAAAATTCGAAATTTTAGCTGCGAATGCGGTCTTTGTTAGAAATTTAACAAGGAATCGAGACGAGATATGCCACTCAGATCGAGTAACTATTGGCTTAGTTGTAACAAGAATACCTTAACTGAAATCAGAAAAAAAGGGAAAATTTGGAGTTGGCATATTTGATAACGGTTATATTGCACATTCATGGGAGAAATGGATCAAAATCTTGCAATTTTAGCTGTGAATACAGCGCTCTTGGTTAGAAATTTATCACGAACTCGAACGAGTATATGACTTTCCAGATTCGAGTAACTATTGGTTTAGTTATAGCACTAATACTGCAACCCTAAATTATAAAAAATGGAAAATTTAAGTTGGGATATTTGATAACGGCATATTGTCCATTTTCGTGAGAAATGGATCAAAAACCCAAATTTTAGCTGTGAATGCAGTTTTGTTAGAAATTTGAACAATGAACGACCGATGCCATTCCAGATCTTTATAACTATTGGCTTCTTAGTTAAAGCAATAATAAACTTTAAATTAGAAAAAATGGAAAATTTAAGTTGGCATGATTGATAACGGTAATATTACGCTCCATTTTCGAAAGAGAAATGGATCAAAACCTTCGCACGTAAAATAAGAATGCAGATTTGTAAGAAATTTAACAAGGAACTGAAACGAGATATGCTGCCATTCCAGATTATTGAGTAACAATTGTTTAGTAGTTAATATCATAAATCCTAAATTATAAAAAATGGGAATTAAGTTGGATATTTGATACTTATAATAATTGTTTACATAGAAATGGATCAAAACTGCAACATTTAGTCAGGGAATGCAGTTTTGTTAGAAATTTAAACAAGGAATCGAACGAGATATGCCATTCCAGATTCGAGTAACTATTCGGATAGTTATAGTATAATACTGCAACTTAAATTAGGATAAAATGGGAAAATTCAAGTTGGGATAATTTGGATACTGCAGACACTGTCCATTTTCGTTATAGCGACGAAACTCGCAATTTTAGCTGTGAATGGCAGTTTTGTTAGAAATTTAACAATAAATCGAAATGAGATATGCCATTCGAGAAATTAGAGCAATCTTTTCGATATTGGCTTCGAGAGAGAAGTGGTCACTGCAACTTAAATT
The DNA here is from genome assembly GCF_018153835.1 of Drosophila eugracilis. Lineage (NCBI taxonomy): Eukaryota > Metazoa > Arthropoda > Insecta > Diptera > Drosophilidae > Drosophila > Drosophila eugracilis. The sequence goes on along the minus strand of NW_024573173.1, from coordinate 203 downwards.
TTCAGAAAAATGTGAAAATTTAGTTGGCATATTTGATAATGGTTATATTGTCCATTTTCGCGTGAGCAGAAATGGACTCAAAATTCGTAATTTTTTAGGCCAGAATACAGTTTTGTTAGAAATTTATCAAGAATCAAACGAGATATGATTTTGAATTAGAGTAACTATTGGCTTAGTTATAGCAATAATACTTGCAACTTAAA
>NW_024573172.1:0-8830 GCF_018153835.1 Drosophila eugracilis | reverse complement strand
GATGTCAACTTTACTAACGTAGAATGCTCTGACGCACCCCTGTAATCAAAGGCCTTTATAAAAATGCTTAAAAGCAGAAAAAGGGCATTTGCGGACTCAATGAGGCACTACCGTATAACACTTCGGTAGTAGCCACAATAAGAACGATAGATGAAGAACCTATTTTTATGCAAAACTGTATCCGTACCCCATGGGGCGGCCGATTTTGTTAACAAGGAAATCCTAAATCTATTGGACAACGGCATAATCCAGAAATCCGTGTCTCCGTACAACAACCCAATATGGCTAGTGCACAAAAGGGCACTGGTGAAATGGGCAACAAAAACATGCGACAGACATACAGACATACAGAACATACAGACATACAGACATACAGACATACAGACATACAGGACATACAGACATACAGACATACAGACATACAGACATACAGACATACAGACATACAGACATACAGACATACAGACATACAGACATACAGACATACAGACATACAGACATACAGACATACAGACATGACATACAGACATACAGACATACAGACATACAGACATACAGACATACAGACATACAGACATACAGACATACAGACATACAGACATACAGACATACAGACATACAGACATACAGACATACAGACATACAGACATACAGACATACAGACATACAGACATACAGACATACAGACATACAGAATACAGACATACAGACATACAGACATACAGACATACAGACATACAGACATACAGACATACAGACATACAGACATACAGACATACAGACATACAGACATACAGACATACAGACATACAGACATACAGACATACAGACATACAGACATACAGACATACAGACATACAGACATACAGACATACAGACATACAGACATACAGACATACAGACATACAGACATACAGACATACAGACATACAGACATACAGACATACAGACATACAGACATACAGACATACAGACATACAGACATACAGACATACAGACATACAGACATACACAGACATACAGACATACAGACATACAGACATACAGACATACAGACATACAGACATACAGACATACAGACATACAGACATACAGACATACAGACATACAGACATACAGACATACAGACATACAGACATACAGACATACAGACATACAGACATACAGACATACAGACATACAGACATACAGACATACAGACATACAGACATACAGACATACAGACATACAGACATACAGACATACAGACATACAGACATACAGACATACAGACATACAGACATACAGACATACAGACATACAGACATACAGACATACAGACATACAGACATACAGACATACAGACATACAGACATACAGACATACAGACATACAGACATACAGACATACAGACATACAGACATACAGACATACAGACATACAGACATACAGACATACAGACATACAGACAGACATACAGACATACAGACATACAGACATACAGACATACAGACATACAGACATACAGACATACAGACATACAGACATACAGACATACAGACATACAGACATACAGACATACAGACATACAGACATACAGACATACAGACATACAGACATACAGACATACAGACATACAGACATACAGACATACAGACATACAGACATACCAGACATACAGACATACAGACATACAGACATACAGACATACAGACATACAGACATACAGACATACAGACATACAGACATACAGACATACAGACATACAGACATACAGACATACAGACATACAGACATACAGACATACAGACATACAGACATACAGACATACAGACATACAGACATACAGACATACAGACATACAGACATACAGACATACAGACATACAGACATACAGACATACAGACATACAGACATATGACATACAGACATACAGACATACAGACATACAGACATACAGACATACAGACATACAGACATACAGACATACAGACATACAGACATACAGACATACAGACATACAGACATACAGACATACAGACATACAGACATACAGACATACAGACATACAGACATACAGACATACAGACATACAGACATACAGACATACAGACATACAGACATACAGACATACAGACATACAGACATACAGACATACAGACATACAGACATACAGACATACAGACATACAGACATACAGACAGACATACAGACATACAGACATACAGACATACAGACATACAGACATACAGACATACAGACATACAGACATACAGACATACAGACATACAGACATACAGACATACAGACATACAGACATACAGACATACAGACATACAGACATACAGACATACAGACATACAGACATACAGACATACAGACATACAGACATACAGACATACAGACATACAGACATACAGACATACAGACATACAGACATACAGACATACAGACATACAGGACATACAGACATACAGACATACAGACATACAGACATACAGACATACAGACATACAGACATACAGACATACAGACATACAGACATACAGACATACAGACATACAGACATACAGACATACAGACATACAGACATACAGACATACAGACATACACACATACACACATACAGACATACAGACATACAGACATACAGACATACAGACATACAGACATACAGACATACAGACATACAGACATACAGACATACAGACATACAGACATACAGACATACAGACATACAGACAAAGACATACAGACATACAGACATACAGACATACAGACAGACAGACATACAGACATACAGACATACAGACATACAGACATACAGACATACAGACAGACAGACATACAGACATACAGACATACAGACATACAGACATACAGACATACAGACATACAGACATACAGACATACAGACATACAGACATACAGACATACAGACATACAGACATACAGACATACAGACATACAGACATACAGACATACAGACATACAGACATACAGACATACAGACATACAGACATACAGACATACAGACATACAGACATACAGACATACAGACATACAGACATACAGACATACCTGTGCTGATGTCAACTTTAATAACGTAGAATGCTCTGACGCACCCCCTGTAATCAAAGAGGCCTTTATAAAATTGCTTAAAAGCAGAAAAAGGGCATTTGCGGACTCCAATGAGGCACTACCGTATAACACTTCGGTAGTAGCCACAATAAGAACAATAGATGAAGAACCTATTTGTGCAAAACTGTATCCGTACCCCATGGGGCGGCCGATTTTGTTAACAAGGAAATCCTAAATCTATTGGACAACGGCATAATCCAGAAATCCGTGTCTCCGTACAACAACCCAATACGGCTAGTGGACAAAAAGGGCACTGGTGAAATGGGCAACAAAAACATGCGACAGACATACAGACATACAGACATACAGACATACAGACATACAGACATACAGACATACAGACATACAGACATACAGACATACAGACATACAGACATACAGACATACAGACATACAGACATACAGACATACAGACATACAGACATACAGACATACAGACATACAGACATACAGACATACAGACATACAGACATACAGACATACAGACATACAGACATACAGACATACAGACATACAGACATACAGACATACAGACATACAGACATACAGACATACAGACATACAGACATACAGACATACAGACATACAGACATACAGACATACAGACATACAGACATACAGACATACAGACATACAGACATACAGACATACAGACATACAGACATACAGACATACAGACATACAGACATACAGACATACAGACATACAGACATACAGACATACAGACATACAGACATACAGACATACAGACAGACATACAGACATACAGACATACAGACATACAGACATACAGACATACAGACAGACAGACATACAGACATACAGACATACAGACATACAGACATACAGACAAAGACATACAGACATACAGACATACAGACATACAGACATACAGACATACAGACATACAGACATACAGACATACAGACATACAGACATACAGACATACAGACATACAGACATACAGACATACAGACATACAGACATACAGACATACAGACATACAGACATACAGACATACAGATATACAGACATACAGACATACAGACATACAGACATACAGACATACAGACATACAGACATACAGACATACAGACATACAGACATACAGACATACAGACATACAGACATACAGACATACAGACATACAGACATACAGACATACAGACATACAGACATACAGACATACAGACATACAGACATACAGACATACAGACATACAGACATACACATACAGACATACAGACATACAGACATACAGACATACAGACATACAGACATACAGACATACAGACATACAGACATACAGACATACAGACATACAGACATACAGACATACAGACATACAGACATACAGACATACAGACATACAGACATACAGACATACAGACATACAGACATACAGACATACAGACATACAGACATACAGACATACAGACATACAGACATACAGACATACAGACATACAGACATACAGACATACAGACATACAGACATACAGACATACAGACATACAGACATACAGACATACAGACATACAGACATACAGACATACAGACATACAGACATACAGACATACAGACATACAGACATACAGACATACAGACATACAGACATACAGACATACAGACATACAGACATACAGACATACAGACATACAGACATACAGACATACAGACATACAGACATACAGACATACAGACATACACATACAGACATACAGACATACAGACATACAGACATACAGACATACAGACATACAGACATACAGACATACAGACATACAGACATACAGACATACAGACATACAGACATACAGACATACAGACATACAGACATACAGACATACAGACATACAGACATACAGACATACAGACATACAGACATACAGACATACAGACATACAGACATACAGACATACAGACATACAGACATACAGACATACAGACATACAGACATACAGACATACAGACATACAGACATACAGACATACAGACATACAGACATACAGACATACAGACATACAGACATACAGACATACAGACATACAGACATACAGACATACAGACATACAGACATACAGACATACAGACATACAGACATACAGACAGACATACAGACATACAGACATACAGACATACAGACATACAGACATACAGACATACAGACATACAGACATACAGACATACAGACATACAGACATACAGACATACAGACATACAGACATACAGACATACAGACATACAGACATACAGACATACAGACATACAGACATACAGACATACAGACATACAGACATACAGACATACAGACATACAGACATACAGACATACAGACATACAGACATACAGACATACAGACATACAGACATACAGACATACAGACATACAGACATACAGACATACAGACATACAGACATACAGACATACAGACATACAGACATACAGACATACAGACATACAGACATACAGACATACAGACATACAGACATACAGACATACAGACATACAGACATACAGACATACAGACATACAGACATACAGACATACAGACATACAGACATACAGACATACAGACATACAGACATACAGACATACAGACATACAGACATACAGACATACAGACATACAGACATACAGACATACAGACATACAGACATACAGACATACAGACATACAGACATACAGACATACAGACATACAGACATACAGACACAGACATACAGACATACAGACATACAGACATACAGACATACAGACATACAGACATACAGACATACAGACATACAGACATACAGACATACAGACATACACACATACAGACATACAGACATACAGACATACAGACATACAGACATACAGACATACAGACATACAGACATACAGACATACAGACATACAGACATACAGACATACAGACATACAGACATACAGACATACAGACATACACACATACAGACATACAGACATACAGACATACAGACATACAGACATACAGACATACAGACATACAGACATACAGACATACAGACATACAGACATACAGACATACAGACATACAGATACAGACATACAGACATAAGACATACAGACATACAGACATACAGACATACAGACATACAGACATACAGACATACAGACATACAGACATACAGACAGACATACAGACATACAGACATACAGACATACAGACATACAGACATACAGACATACAGACATACAGACATACAGACATACAGACATACAGACATACAGAGACATACAGACATACAGACATACAGACATACAGACATACAGACATACAGACATACAGACATACAGACATACAGACATACAGACATACAGACATACAGACATGCACAGACATACAGACATACAGACATACAGACATACAGACATACAGACATCAGACATACAGACATACAGACATACAGACATACAGACATACAGACATACAGACATACAGACATACAGACATACAGACATACAGACATACAGACATACAGACATACAGACATACAGACATACAGACATACAGACACACAGACATACAGACATACAGACATACAGACATACAGATACAGACACAGACAGACATACAGACATACAGACATACAGACATACAGACATACAGACAGACAGACATACAGACATACAGACATACAGACATACAGACATACAGACATGCACAGACATACATACAGACATACAGACCTTACAGACATACAGACATACAGACATACAGACATACAGACATACAGACATACAGACATACAGACATACAGACATACAGACATACAGACATACAGACATACAGACATACAGACATACAGACATACAGACATACAGACATACAGACATACAGACATACAGACAGACATACAGACATACAGACATACAGACATACAGACATACAGACATACAGACATACAGACATACAGGACATACAGACATACAGACATACAGACATACAGACATACAGACATGCAGACATACAGACATACAGACATACAGACATACAGACATACAGACATACAGACATACAGACATACAGACATACAGACATACAGACATACAGACATACAGACATACAGACATACAGACATACAGACATACAGGCATACAGACATGCCAGACATACAGACATACAGACATACAGACATACAGACATACAGACATACAGACATACAGACATACAGACATACAGACATACAGACATACAGACATACAGACATACAGACATACAGACATACAGACATACAGACATACAGACATACAGACATACAGACATACAGACATACAGACATACAGACATACAGACATACAGACATACAGACATACAGACATACAGACATACAGACATACAGACATACAGACATACAGACATACAGACATACAGACATACAGACATACAGACATACAGACATACAGACATACAGACATACAGACATACAGACATACAGACATACAGACATACAGACATACAGACATACAGACATACAGACATACAGACATACAGACATACAGACATACAGACATACAGACATACAGACATACAGACATACAGACATACAGACATACAGACATACAGACATACAGACATACAGACATACAGACATACAGACATACAGACATACAGACATACAGACATACAGACATACAGACATACAGACATACAGACATACAGACATACAGACATACAGACATACAGACATACAGACATACAGACATACAGACATACAGACATACAGACATACAGACATACAGACATACAGACATACAGACATACAGACATACAGACATACAGACATACAGACATACAGACATACAGACATACATACAGACATACAGACATACAGACATACAGACATACAGACATACAGACATACAGACATACAGACATACAGACATACAGACATACAGACATACAGACATACAGACATACAGACATACAGACATACAGACATACAGACATACAGACATACAGACATACAGACATACAGACATACAGACATACAGACATACAGACATACAGACATACAGACATACAGACATACAGACATACAGACATACAGACATACAGACATACAGACATACAGACATACAGACATACAGACATACAGACATACAGACATACAGACATACAGACATACAGACATACAGACATACAGACATACAGACATACAGACATACAGACATACAGACATACAGACATACAGACATACAGACATACAGACATACAGACATACAGACATACAGACATACAGACATACAGACATACAGACATACAGACATACAGACATACAGACATACAGACATACAGACATACAGACATACAGACATACAGACATACAGACATACAGACATACAGACATACAGACATACAGACATACAGAACATACATACAGACATACAGACATACAGACATACAGACATACAGACATACAGACATACAGACATACAGACATACAGACATACAGACATACAGACATACAGACATACAGACATACAGACATACAGACATACAGACATACAGACATACGACATACAGACATACAGACATACAGACATACAGACATACAGACATACAGACATACAGACATACAGACATACAGACATACGGACATACAGACATACAGACATACAGACATACAGACATACAGACATACAGACATACAGACATACAGACATACAGACATACAGACATACAG
>NW_024573171.1:0-835 GCF_018153835.1 Drosophila eugracilis | reverse complement strand
AGAAATCTTTGATGATTAAACATCAATATAATGTTGAAGCGTTTTTATAATCGATTCATTAGTGTTTCCAATAGTAAACGAGGTGGTGGTCTTGTCAACAACTTAATTAATACATTACATTTTGAAGCCCATATACCAGGATATAAATTTTGTGGGCCGGGTACACAGTTAGAAAAACGTTTGACACGAGATAATCAAGGAATAAATAAACTGGATGAGGCTTGTAAAGAACATGATATAGCATATTCCCATAACACGGATTTACATGAACTTCACATTGCAGACTATATATTAATTGATAAAGCTTGGTCACGTGTAAAAGCACCAGACAGACCAGTTGGTGACCAACATTATGAAAGCAAAGAAAAAATTTGGAATGGGGATATCAAAAACAAAAAAAAAATGTAAAGGGAAGACGACGAGGAAAAAAGTAAAGATGACGAATCTGTAGACTGTTATTAACGCTGATACTAAAACATTAAAAAAACAACGGCCATTGGACATTATGAGTGCAAATAAAATTGCACTAAAATCAGTTCAATCAACAATGGGTTCAAAGAAAACGAAAATAATAAAATAATGATCACCCAACACTGGTGGTTTTTTACCAATCGTAATATTTTGACTGCCCTAAGTGCCCTCAGTTCAGCTAGTGGAAGTGCCGCAATAGCAAAAACAATAAACAACGCTAAAATGGTGAAAGAGGATATGAAGGAGGAAGAAACGTGACATAATAGAAAAAATTCGAGTTACAGGAGAAGGGTTATATCTCCTAAACCGTATAGAACAGGTTATGGATCTCTACCTAAAACCATATAGTAAGGGATATGGTATT
>NW_024573170.1:0-84665 GCF_018153835.1 Drosophila eugracilis | reverse complement strand
ACCTACTGGGGAAAACTTCAGAATTAAGAATTTCTGGAGTAAGCCAGGTTTCGGTAAACACAATGACCTGGGATGCAAACGAGAAGCTTACCGAGAACAAATTAGAAAGTTTAGAACGTAAGCCTCTTGTGTTCTGGTACGTAAGAATAAAGGATGATGTTAGTTTTTTAGGTTGGCAGGAGCGTTTACTTGTGGAAGCTTTACTCCTAAAGGGCGACTTTTTTCTTTTTTTTATTCTTAAGCTGATGTTCTTGAACGAAAATATGTTGCGGCCAGAAATTGGTCGAACAGATATCATCAAAAGCCATCGGAGGAACACGGATCTTGAAAGATGCCACGTTCCTAGCGTAGGAATATTTATATTTAGTAATATTTTCCACTCTAATATCGACTTTAAGTTTTGCTTGAATATAAGCTAAGATGTCCGATTCGGACGTATCAGGGGAAAGCCGGGAAACAAAAATGTGTTTCTCTAGAGGAATACCAATCAAGGGTTTTGGCGGGGCGGGAGGTTTGCCCACGCTACCAGTGGGTGCCGGTAATCCGGACCCTAAGTTCCTCTGGTGAGTTAAGGGTACATTTTTTTGGGCTTGTAGAACCTTTGGCACGGGAGGGTCCAATGCGACTACCTCGGACTGCTCATCGGACAAATGCCTACGCACCTTAGCAACATTTTCGGGATCCGAAATATGGGCTGTTACCGGTGTCGTCACGATTGGAGTGGTGGACGGCAGCGGTGACAATGAAGGAGACTGTTGAACATCAGACGGAGGGAGAAGGAAGTTATTTGCATTACTGGCGGTAACCGCCGGCGGCAAACGGGACGTTTTTTTGCGCCTAGGAGACTCATTCAACAGTTGTAAATTGTTGAACTGAGTGTCCAGCGCAGAAAACAGGTCATTAGCTTTTCGAAAAGCAACCAATACCTGACCGAACCCATTTTTAGTCTGCCGCATAAAAGATCTAATTTCCTTCTGGGCCTCACGGCATCTGTCACAACAGTAGTGTAAGCCAGAGTCGGAACGACCCAAAGCATCCGGAACGGTGGCTGACTTAAACCCTGCACACTTGGAGTGCGCAATGTTATCACACAGCCAACAGTGGACACTTACTTGGTCAACCGACACAATTTTATTGCATTTTTTAATACAACAGATGATATCAGGCATTTAATATTCTTATATATATTTATATCTATAATATAATATAATTTTTATTATTTCTAAAAAATTGTTTATAATTTTTTAAAAACCGTCGAAAATATTGAAAAACAATCACAATAAAGAGGCTTTAGATGTAGTTCTGAGGCATTTGAGTAACTGATTCTGTACAATTTGAGTGATGTCATTTATATAGTCTCTAGACTATGTTCACCTGATGTTATCTATAGGGAGTGCATACAGGTATGTTTTACTCCTAGAACCAATCGTATTGGTTTCAAAGTATACATAGGAGCCCTGGATGCCAGGCATATGGTATAAGAAGGACAAGGAAGACAAGGATGGCGTACAAATTAACGGTTGACGAAAATGAGGCCTGAGAGTTCAGTGAAAGTATATATCGGTGTGTGGGAAAGACTGATCAGGAAAATGACAAGTGCAATAATTATTTAATTTAATGGTTAACTTACAATGTCAACTTAAAGTATACCATTGGACAGGGCTTGAAAAATGCTTTCCAAAAAGACCAAACTTGCTTTTTTTTTGGGAGGGGGTATATTGAGACCCCCTATGGAGGGAGTATCTTATAGAATACCTGACTCATGGACACAAATACATACCAAGTATCCGTGCATATAAGTATTTCAAATTTTAAAACCAATTCAGCTAAATGTAAAACTTTTGTATTACAATCAGCCTATGGCCTATATTCTAGTTACTTATGTACTTTACTATTTAAATCAAATTTCACACTCGGTACATTATACTTACATATCCCTTCAAATACAAAGTTACCATTTTTGATTACTTTTATACCATCCGGATTAAATTCGACGAAAATTCCAGCATCTAGCATCTTCTTCAAGGATAGTAAATTGTGACTATTTTGCCAGAACTCTTAATATTAAATAGTCCTTTCGCAGTAGCTTATAGAAATTGTCCACGCTTTGCAATCTCAATCGCCACACTTGGATTAATATTCTCATACTCGGAAAATAAAGTTATGTCGTTTAGTATATGATTTGACGCCCCTGAATATAATATAAACTCTATACCATCTGTCTTTTCACTGAATTTAGCTAATTGTTGCTGCCATCTGAGTCTGTTTTTCTCTAACCGCTACGTTCATCATAAATGCAAACGAGCGTTCTGGCTGCGTTGCTGTAGCCATCTGAGCCTGAACATTCTGGTTGCCAACTGCCTGCCGTTTTAGGAAGAAACAGTCTTTCTTCATATGGCCTAATTTGCCGCAATGAAAACACTTCAGCTTACGCTTTGATTTATTCTGAAATTGTTTCTTCACATATTTGGTTATTTGGTTTTTGTATGTTCTATCCCTATGCTCTCGATTGCCTATAGCCTGCAAACTCCTCCTTGCCAACTCCTTTTAGTTTAATTTCATGATCAAGAAGCCGAGTCTTTACAAATGCTAATGTTAAATTGCTCTCATAGAAAGTTCATATAGCTGTTATTACTCCATCATAGCTAGTTGGAAGTGTTAGAGGCAAATGAGACATTCTGTCCATTTCAGCTATCTTGGCTCTCGCCGCAACTAACCAAAACATCAAATAAACAAAAGTGGTTTACTAGCGGAGCATCACCTTTCAATTTTAAAGACAATAGTTTCCGGAATGAAAGTTGATATGCCAGGCTTTTATCCTCATAAATATTATCCAAATTTTCAAAAATCTCCTTAGCCGAGTTCCCATTCTTGGCAAACACTAAAAAAATATTTAATTACAAGGCTCTTTGCATTTCTTTTTGCTCGCTTTACTTTCTCACTTTCCTCATCATTTGGTTCTCCATCAACTACTTTTATTAACTCGTTTTCCTCTGTTGGCTCTGCCGGTATGATGGCTCTGCCGCTAATAGTTTGGCGCTGTGTTGATGTGTTCGAGGCGGTGTTTGTGATGAAATCTAAGCTTTAGCTATGTATGTAACTTATGTCCTAACTAACGTAAACCTAAATGCCCTCCGTCGGTCTTAAATGATGTACCTAAATCTAAGTGCCCTCCGTGGGTCTTAAATTAATCCTTAATATAACCTAAATCCTATCTTACTGACTACTCTTAAGTAAGCATATATATAGTGACGTGTTGATATTTATTTGAGTCGAATTAATGCCCCGTCAGTTGACTAAGGACAACGTTAAGATGAATTAATAAACGAATACTTAGGTTCGCGTCTTTATTGAGATGATCTCAGCTTAAGACTAAATTATTGTGACAAAAATCTTACTTCTACTTCCCTTTGTTTACATAAGTTGGAGAGCGAGATCGCCCGCTTGGGATATTGATTGTACATAATAACTTGAGAGTGAGAGTGCCACTCAGAGAGCGGGACTTAGTCATTTAAAGAATTGTTTATGTTATTGAGAAGCCGCATTGCCTGCTCCGGATGTGGATTGTTTAAATTGGTTCAGCTTGGGATCGCCTACGTTGCAGATTCTTTAACGGAATTTGTGAATATGTCACTATATATGTATATCATTACTTATAAGCACAAATTTCAATAATAATTATTTTGTTTGGACTTGTTTTAAGTTTTAATTGTTTCACTTTTTTTTCATTTTTATTATTTGTTAACAGTCAAAGCATTTTACTATAGCACTTACATAGCTGCAAATTATTTCTAGGCCAATAACCTAGGAAAATTATGGAATTTATATTTTATAAAAACTCCAACAACACACAATCCAGATTTGCCAAATAGTAAAAACACTTCAATTGTAGTTTTAGTAACATTTTATTTTACACAACGACACACTGTCTATAAGCAAGTGAAGGATGGTACGAATGTGCATAAAAAAAGAAACAAAAACGTTATTTAGCAGAGTCATGCAAAAGACGACTACGCACCATAGCTACTCTTATGATGCCATCCTCTCCTGGTATGACCTCTTTCACACGCCCAATGTACCATATAAGAACCGACAAGTTTTCATCCTTCACCAACACTTCGCCATCGACTGCTATGTTGGTCTGTCCAGATTTCCACTTGCACCTTGATCGGTTGCCAATTGAATTGAAGCTCGAACCTTTTAGAAAGTGCTCCGGTATCAGCCTTTCCAAATTATTCGATTTTCTGATCTTCTTCAGACTTCTGATGGTGGTCAAATTGGGTGAGAAGTAAGAATTGCGGATATTTCGCAAATGGAATGACGGAGTTTATCAAATGTAAAAATTGTCGGACAAACGACTCTATAAAAATAATCAATCCTGAGATTCAGAGATAGTAATTAGCTGCCTCTTGTAGGCTTGTTAGCGTTGAGCGCGGCGATCTCTTCAGCAAAATGGCAGAGCTAGAGTACGAGAGCCATAATTTTATTTCCTGCCCAGTGAGAGGACCAACTTGTCGGAAACTATTTTTATACCTTATAAGCAAAAACCCGCTAAAGATGGAGAGATCAACCGCAGCCGAGCTAAAGAATGTGACGCATCTGGGTTCCGGCCAAGCTGCAAAGTTTAATAGCAGGAATGGCTATAAATCCAACATGCATAAGCTTTATGCAGTACAAGACTTTTATAGCCTTTGTTTCCGACCCTTTTATGTTTTATCAGTATCAATAGCCGTCCGTCCGTCTGTCAGAATGACCGCTGAGATCTCAGAAACTATAAGAGATACAAAGTTGAGATTAAGCAGATTTTTGAGGTCCTTACGCAGCGTAAGTTTATCCTGCCATGACCATTACAACGCCCATAATTCACGAAAAACTGAAATCGTTGAAATTTCATAAACTATTAGAGCTAGAAAGTTGGGATTATTTATTTGTTCTCTTGAGATGCAAGCGCATCTTAAGGTGAAACCACTATCCGGTGATGCCCACTCTTACGCCCACCACCCTGAAAATATGGTTTTCGGTTTTTTGTAGAAACTCAGAGATCTAGGTAACTATAAGTGATAGTAGGTTGGGATTAAGCATGTAGTTTATAATGATCGCCTTCTCATACGCCCACAAAATGCGGAAAAGATAATTGTTTAAATCTCGATAACTACAAGAGCTAGGGAGTTAGACATACATATTCTTGAGGTGGCATCGCTGCTCAAAGTGCTAGTTTCATACAGCCACGCCAACAAACCGCGAAAAACTTTGACTTTGTATAATATTTCTAGTTTTTTTATTTATTGATTTACCAAAGATTCATATCATCTGTTTTCAATATGCTTTTTCTGACAAAATTTGGTGAATTGTCAATTTCCACTAGCAGAATGAATATTTTTATATTGTATAAAACAGTTTGTTTTTTTTTAATTACAGTATTTATTTATCGAATCTTTTCTTTTCGAGACTGACGACTGACGACAAATCTTAGCCTAATAGATAAATTTAAAGTTAAGTTTTCTGAGGCGAACTGCCCTAGCTGTTGTTGCTGGAAGGGGAGATCTCATCGCCGGAGTCGTGAGTGGCTAGTATTCCATGTTAAAGATCGCGCAAGTAGCTTGATCGTATATTTTCCTTTTAATTTTCGAATTTGTCTTTAACAAATCCCACATTTAAATCTCTGTGAATGTTTTCATTCCGTATGTACCACGGTGCACCAGTTACAGTTTTCAGTAATTTTGATTGAGCTCGTTGTATTACTTCTAGACAACTAACGCATGAGTTTCCCCATAGCTCGGAGCCATATTTCCAAATTGGCTTGAGAATTGCATTTTATAGAAGTACCTTGTACTCCAATTTTAGCGGAGAACGGGCATTTATTAGTCAATGTAGGCTTTTTGCTTTTAATTTAATTTGTGTTATTTTAGATCCGATGTGCTTTCACCAAGTAAGCCGTCTGTCAAGGTGTACTCCAAGATCAATTGTTTGTGGTGTATGAATATTGTTCAGAGATAGTGGGGGGCAAGTCTGATGGCTTAGGGTAAAGGCTGTTTTGCTCGTTGACCTTTATGCGCCAATCTGCTAGCCATTTCTGCGTTGCTCTTATTGGCCACTTTGATCGACTTAGAATGGCAGTATCATCAGCAAGTGTTGACGTTGTTGTATATATAGTGTTGGTCAAAGCACGCTACCATGAGGTACTCCTGCTTCAATTGCATGGTTTTTGTAGAGGAAGTCTTTACATCGTACTGCGAAACTTCTATGTACAAGATATAACTCCAGTATTTAATAGGTGTCCTGTGGAAGCAAGGTTTTAATTTTATAAATTAAGCCGTCCAGCCAGACCCGGTCGAGGGCATGGTCAACATCCAGAAAGACTGTGGAACAATATTCTCGACTTTCCGCGTTTTACGCGAAAACAAAATTGGTGCCTTGGAATGGCATTATGGGACTGTAGGTGTTGCTTTATACGACTTAGGAGCAGCTTTTCAAATATTTTTGAGCGGCATGGCAGGAGACTGATTGGCCTATATGAGGACGGCTGAGACTTGTCCCTTCCAGCTTTGTGAATCATAGTGATGACACACTTTTTCCATTGTTGCGGATAAAAGCCCAATTTCATTATGAAGTTGAATATCGTGGTGAGAGGATTTACTGCACAGTTTGGCAATTCTATAATCATATAAGGGGAGATGAAATCGTGTCCTGGCGCCTTATTTTTTCTTGAGTCCTTATCACTCCTATCACTTCCCTTGATTGATACATATACCTGATTTAGCTTTCAACAGTGAATATCGTTTGCTGTTTGGGAAGGGATGCTGGAAATAGGATCATTTAGATCGATTTATGGGCTTTTCACTCCCTCCGAAGCCTTCTTGTATTGCGTAGCAGTTCGTTGATATGCGCAGAAGCCCGCCAGTTAATATCAGGATTACAAGCTGGTATAATAGGGGTGGAGTGTTGTGCAGATAGTAACATAACATATACTAGTTCTTCAACTGATCTGTCAATTATATAAACTATATCATTTTAAAAACTATAAATACCAGGAAGCTGAGTATCATTAATTTTATCAAAACTTTTTAAATACGGAAATATACCCTTCATACGCATTTGCCTGAATTTTTCTCCTTGAAATTTTGTTGCTAGTATTTTAAAATCCCTATCTTACAATAGCTTGATAATTTTTCCAAGCTAGAAATTAGAAACCGAACTGAATCTATATACCTAATTTTATATCTATTTATCCTACGTAAATACCTACCTACCTACGTATTTTCCGGAAAATTGATCGAAGTGTTTGTCCAGATCGTCATTGGTGATTGTCTTTCCACAGGGACAGCAACTTCCTTCTTGTTCAAAGTCATCGATTGGATCTGAACTCGGACTTTTTGTTGTAGCCCAATACTTGAAAAATAAACTCAAAGTCTTTTCTTTGAGAGTTTTACAAAATTGCTTAAAGCAATCTTCACCTGCAATTTTAAAAAATATTCATTATTTCAAATTTATTTAGTTGATTTTTTTAATTTACCTTCATAAGTCCATAACTCATTTAGAGTTGGGTCATATTTGTGTGCAAGCTAGAAAGATACTGAACCTGCTGAATGTTTCTGCACCTTTGTTGTTGATGAAGTATTTAAGCAGATCTCATAGTTTTGAAGAACCTCCTCTATGTCCGCCTCTATACCACCTGAGGTGATAACTTCTTGTGATATCCTTTGAAGGAAGTGGTCGTATTCGGTTCAGGATAGTACAAATGCACTTTTCCACATTTAAGCTTATTGTGTGTAGTATTCGTTGTCATATAAAACTGCAGGCAAATATAGCAAAAATATTTTGCTGAGTGCGATTTTGAATGCTGTGAGCCGCATAATCTTTTAATACACGTAATATAGGCATAGTGCATATTTTGACGGTTATTAATTCCAAATATATTTACGTGGTTGGTTCGAAGGTCTTGAGTTTTAACAGTAGGTCCAACAATTTTCTTACCGTCATTATCAATTTCATAGACATTAATGCTAAAGTCTTTATTATTTTTCTCAAACTGACTTATTCCTTTTTTTGTAATGGGAAACTCAACTCCCGAAAAATCCAGTCTTTTTCCTTCATATACAATGACTTCTGCATTGATATTTATGTGATAGTTAGCTGGTTTAGTTAATTTCTCCCGTGAATATTTCTTTTCTTGGGGTGTTGCAAAAGTAGCATTCTGAAAGCGCTTGTTAGCTAGAAATGCTAAAATTGCCCACTTTAAACAAAATACGTCAGTGTTTTGAATATTGATTATCGCATTTATCGATTTTATGCTCTTCGTAGCTGGTATGAAACCGCTTGCAAGAATGCTGGAATCTTGTTTTACTTTAGTAGCTTGAGAATAATCAAAGTTTTTGATAGCCCAACCAGAATCCTTTTCCTAGAACTCACTGCTCGATGTCAATAGAGATTCCATTGCTGCATTTAATTCGTCAGTAATATTTTCAACCTGATATACTGATCTATATGCCGTTGCAAAGTGTTTCGTGGTTTCAACGGTTTCGCCATCAGCTATTTGTTTCATATAAGTCCCGTATACTCTTAACGAGAATATGATGGCTCTTTGTTGAATGCATTTTGGGGTCCTGTACAATTTTTATAGTGCTCGTAAAATTTATAGTTGGGAACTTACGGTAGCACAAGTCACACCTTATTTTAACTTGCCATTAAAACCTTGCCATTCCGAGGCTTGAAGCACTTGGCATAGTGATCACTAAGCTCACTCATCTTCACAACCATAGCACACAAATCACAAGTAATTGTAGACTCAATATTTAATTTTAATGATGTAGTTTTTTAAGTTTTAATAATGTTTTTAATATTCTTATATATATTTATATATATATATAATATAATATTTAATATTTCTAAACATTTGTTTATAATTTTTTTAAAACCGTCGAAAATGTTGAAAAACGATCGTATGCTTTGACAACCGAGACTTTAGATGTTGTTCTGAAACATTTGAGTAACTGATTCTGAGCAATTTAAATTGTGTCATTTATATAGTCTCTAGACTATGTTCACCTGATGTTATCTATAGGGAGTTCATACAGGTATGTTTTACTCCTAGAACCAATCGTATTGGTTTCAAGTATACATAGGAGCCCAGGATGCCAGGCATATGGTATTAGAAGGATAAGGAAGGAAGTCTGATCAGGAAAATGACAAGTGCAATAATTATTTAATTTAATGGTTAACTTACAACGTCAACTTAAAGTATACCATTGGACAGGGGTTGAAAAATGCTTTCAAAAAAGACCAAACTTGCTTTTTTTTTTAGGAGGGGGGTATATTGAAACCCCCTATGCAGGGAAGAACTTATAGAATACCTGACTCATGAGCACAAATACATACCAAGTATTTCAAGTATTTCAAATTTTAAAACCAATTCAGCTAAATGTAAAACTGTTGGATTATGTACTTATGTACTTATTATGTACTTTACTATTTAAATACAATTTCACACTCGGTACATTATACTTACATATCCCTTCAAATACCAAGTTACCATTTTTGATTACTTTTATACCATCCGGATTAAGTTCGACGAACATTCCAGCATCTAGCATCTTCTTCAAGGACAGTAAATTGTGCGTCTTTTCCACAACTGTTAAGATTAACTAGTCCTTTCGCAGTAGCATACACAAATTGTCCACGCTTTGCAATCTCAATCGCCACACTTGGATTAATATTCTCATACTCGGAAAATAAAGTTAGGTCGTTATGAATGTAATATATGAATATAATATAAGCTCTATACCATCTGAGTCTCTATGCCATCTGAGTCTGTTTTTCTCTAACCGCTACGTTCATCATAAATGCAAACGAACGTTCTGGCTGCGTTGCTGTTGCCATCTGATCCTGAACATTCTGGTTGCCAACTGCCTGCTTTTTTAGGAAGAAACAGTCTTTCTTCATATGGCCTAATTTGCCGCAATGAAAACACACCAGTTTACGTTTAGACTTATTCTGAAATTGTTTCTTCACATGTTTGGTTATATGGTTTTTGTATGTTCTATCCCTATGCTCTCGATTGCCTATAGCCTGCAAGCTCCTCCTTGCCAACTCCTTTTAGTTTAATTTCATGATCAAGAAGCCGAGTCTTTACAAATGCTAATGTTAAATTGCTCTCATAGAAAGTTCATATAGCTGTTATTACTCCATCATAGCTAGTTGGAAGTGTTAGAGGCAAATGAGACATTCGTCCATTTCATCTATTTTGGCTTGCCAGGCACAATGTGTATGTGTATAAGTGTGACTTTTGTTATTCTCAACAACAGGTACATAGTTAGAAAGAAAGATTGATGGAAAAGATAGATAAATTGGCCGCAAGATAGATTTCGCTAAGGCTGAGAATACCTGAATTTTTATATTTATATCTTGGTTTGGTATTCTTACCGAGGAACACAGCTGCATTGCAGCGACCAAAAAAAGGGCATGCAAAAGCCGACTACGCACCATAGCTACTCTTATGATGCCATCCTCTCCTGGTATGACCTCATTCACACGCCCAATCTACCATATAAGAACCGACAAGTTTTCATCCTTCACCAACACTTCGCCATCGACTGGTATGTTGGTCTGTCCAGATTTCCACTTGCACCTTGATCGGTTGCCAATTGAATTGAAGCTCGAACCTTTTAGAAAGTGCTCCGGTATCAGCATTTCCAAATTATTCGATTTTCTGATCTTCTTCAGTCTTCTGAAGGTGGACAAATTGGATGAGAAGTAAGAATTGCGGATATTTCGCAAATGGGATTACGGAGTTTATCAAATGTCAAAATTGTCGGACAAACGACTCTATAAAAATAAAATTTGGCAGCCTTGACAGCCGCATCCCATAATCCGCCAAAGTGAGGTAATCCGGAAGGTATGAATTTCCAATCGATACCTTCCGAGAGGCAGGTTGTTGCTATGTATGATAAATTGGACTCATTCCTCCGCTTTGTAATAAAATGGTTCGCAAAAGTCAACTGGTCAAAACATTTCTCAAAATGACCCAAATAATAGGTGGGTCCAGCATGAAAAAACTTTATGCACTAAAATACTTTTATAGCCCAAGTGACCGAATGACCTTTCGGAAGTAAAACGGGATGCGTAGCGTTGTAGTCCAGGCTCGAGTCTTGTAGCCGACCGCCACCTCTCAAAAGGCCATCGTTTCCAATCCTGAGATTCAGAGCTAGCAATTAGCTGCCTCTTGTAGAGGCTTGTTAGCGTTGAGCGCGGCGATCTCTCCAGCAAAATGTCAGAGCTAGAGTACGAGAGCCATAATTTATTTCCTGCCCAGTGAGAGGACCAACTAGTCGGAAACAATTTTTGTACCTTATAAGCAAAAATCCGCTAAAGATGGAGAGATCAACCGCAGCCGAGCTTAAGAATGTGACGTATCTGGGTTCCGGCCAAGCTGCAAAGTTTAATAGCAGGTATGGCTATAAATCCAACATGCATAAGCTTTATGCAGTACAAGACTTTTATAGCCTTTGTTTCCGACCCTTTTATGTTTTATCAGTATCAATAGCCGTCCGTCCGTCTGTCAGAATGACCGCTGAGATCTCAGAAACTATAAGAGATACAAAGTTGAGATTAAGCAGATTTTTGAGGTCCTTACGCAGCGCAAGTTTATCCTGCCATGACCATTACAACGCCCATAATTCACGAAAAACTGAAATCGTTGAAATTTCATAAACTATTAGAGCTAGAAAGTTGGGATTATTTATTTGTTCTCTTGAGATGCAAGCGCATCTTAAGGTGAAACCACTATCCGGTGATGCCCACTCTTACGCCCACCACCCTGAAAATATGGTTTTCGGTTTTTTGTAGAAACTCAGAGATCTAGGTAACTATAAGTGATAGTAGGTTGGGATTAAGCATGTAGTTTATAATGATGCCCACAATGCATATTATTTTTTTTACCATCGTTTTCTCATACGCCCACAAAATGCGGAAAAGATAATTGTTTAAATCTCGATAACTACAAGAGCTAGGGAGTTCGGGTTAGACATACATATTCTTGAGGTGGCATCGCTGCTCAAAGTGCTAGTTTCATACAGCCACGCCCACAAACCGCGAAAAACAATAACGTCCATAATATAAAAAAATGTATGTCTTCATTTGACTTTGTATAATATTTCTAGTTTTTTTTATTTATTGATTTACCAAAGATTTTTATAATCAGGAAATTATTATTATAATGTAGGTCTCATATCATCAGTTTTCAATATGCTTTTTCTGACAAAATTTGGTGAATTGTCAATTTCCACTAGTAGAATTAATATTTTTAAATTGTATAAAACAGTTTGTTTTTTTTTTTAATTACAGTATTTATTTATCGAATCTTTTCTTTTCGAGACTGACGACTGACGAAAAATCTTAGCCTAATAGATAAATTTAAAGTTATGTTTTCTGAGGCGAACTGCCCTAGCTGTTGTTGCTGGAAGGGGAGATCTCTTCGCCGGAGTCATGAGTGACTCATGAGCGGGATTTAACATATCCCGCATTTAAATCTCTGTGAATGTTTTCATTCCGTATGTACCACGGTGCACCAGTTACAGTTTTCAGTAATTTTGATTGAGCTCGTTGTATTACTTCTAGATAACTAACGCATGCGTTTCCCCATAGCTCGGAGCCATATTTCCAAATTGGCTTGAGAATTGCATTTTATAGAAGTACCTTGTACTCCAATTTTAGCGGAGAACGGGCATTTATTAGTCAATGTAGGCTTTTTGCTTTTAATTTAATTTGTGTTATTTTAGATCCGATGTGCTTTCACCAAGTAAGCCGTCTGTCAAGGTGTACTCCAAGATCAATTGTTTGTGGTGTATGAGTATTGTTCAGAGATAGTGGGGGGCAAGTCTGACGGTTTAGGGTAAAGGTGACGTGTTTGCTGTTTTGCTCGTTGACCTTTATGCGCCAATCTGCTAGCCATTTCTGCGTTGCTCTTATCGGCCACTTTAATCGATTTAGAATGGCAGTATCATCAGAAAGTGTTGACGTTGTTGTATATATAGTGTTGGTCAAAGCACGCTACCTTGAGGTACTCCTGCTTCAATTGCATATCGATAGCCCGATAGCGTTGGGAAACGCCTAATTAGTTGTGTTGCCAAGAGACGGTAGAAAGAGCTAAAAGAAAAAATATTGAAGAACAACGTGTGCAGAGCAATTTATAATTTTAATTCCCACTCAATTATCCACACAATAATAAACTGCATACCACTCAAAAACCTACCCCTCACAGTTCAGAAGTGGGATAGTTGAGGTTGGATATGCGTGGAGCGGAAAAGTTGTGCTGGTATTCCAGGAAAAGCAGCAAGAATTATCGGCGTAGAAAGTTTGCAATGGGATGTGTTCCCAAAGGTCTATGTGATAGAGGAAATTGCAAATAACGGATGTGTTCCATTTCTACGTGGCAGACGGATTCAAGCCAAAAGGATCGGGTATCTATGTGAACCCGTGGAACCAAGCAAAAGAATCGGGAATCTATGTGAACCCGTGGAACCAAGCAAAAGGATCGGGAATCTATTTGAACCCGTGGAACCAAGCAGAATGATCGGGAATTTATGTGAACTCGTGGAAGCAAAGCAGACGGACAGGATTCTTAGTGAGCCTGTGGCCGCACTTCAGAAGTCTCTAGAAGCCAGAGCACATATACACATACACAGGATTTGTGTGTGTTGGTGAATTTCAAGCCTCGCGAGGTACATATGTATAGTTGTCTCACTCACGAGGCAGTTATTGTTGTCACGTTCGCACAAGAGAACTGCCAATTTAGCTAAAAGTAAATTCAAGTAAAATTCAGCAGCAGAAGCACATCATCGATTTGGACATCGATGAGATCAGCAACGAAATGAGTATTTCTACGCAAGCTACCAGCAATGTAAAGCAAGCATCAGTTAAGGAAATCGCCAACAGTTTGCCAGAATATGATCCCAGCGACGACAACGCCATTTCAGTCAATCAGTTCATTGATCGCGTCAACAAGGTAGTTGATGCGTATCAGTGGGACGAGAAGTTCCTATTGCTCGCCATTTATACACGTCTAAAAGGTCCAGCCAAGATGCGTCTAGATTCATCCCCCGTTCTACACACGACATGGAAAAACTTCGCCTTAGCCATACAGGACGACTTCGGCGCAAACCCAAGCGAAACTGAAGTGCATTTCAACATGGCCAATGCAACCAGGCTATCAAAGGCGACGGTAAAGGAATACTGTTTCAGGATGTCCGCCCTTGGGGTGCGGTATAAGCTCAGCAAAGCAGCGGTCATAAGATACGTCCGCTCAGGTCTACAGCATCGAGAATTGCAAAACAGTATTGCAGCCATTCATTTCGCGACCATGAAGCAACTCCTTGACGCAGCCGAGTCTTATTTTGTAAACAGAGGTCGTTCATTTGCAAATAAGAAAGAATTTTCAACAAAATCCAGTTCCTTTAAGCAAAAACCAGTTTAGCCGCCCAGATCGAAGGAATCCCTGAAGTGTTCCAATTGCGGAGATATGGGACATTTCGCCAATTCGTGGCCGAAAGACAGGAAAAGTTCACGCCGTACCAAATGCAACAAATTCCACGAGCCAAATGGAGGATGCCAAGCCGCCAATGTTATGCGCTTAGGAGCCGCAAATCAGGACAAGCATTTCACCAGGAGAATCTGCGTGCACTCGCACGATTACAGCGCCTTCATCGATACAGGTAGTCAGGCCAGTATCATCCGACAATCAGTTGCACAGCAAGTCAACTCTGAGCGCTCCAAGTGCTCTATGGCATTATTGGCCATAGCATTATTGGCATTTGTGGAGGTTCATGTATCCTCACAGAATCGATGATTTTGGACATGGACATAGATGGAAAATTGATCATAGCTAAAGTTTACGTAGGAGCCGACGATATATTGCAGGAGGACTTCCTTTTGTCACAGGACGTCATCATCAGCGCTCACCTCGAGCTGAATTTCGAGTCAGACGAGTCAAGGATCGAACGAGCAGTTCATCAGCCGATAGCCCCTGCAAGCGATACCAAGATCGCAAAACTTCTGGACAATTTCCATTACGAAACCGAAAGTGAGCAAATGCGCAGCTTGCTGGAGAAGTTCGCCGATGTTTTCTCGATCCCTAGATAGTTTGAGATGGATCGAAACCAAATAGAATCTCAGTTTTAAAAATGAAGTCCTTTATTTAGAATAGATCAGAAATAGTTTTCTTCAAGATAAAAATTGTTTAAGAAAAATAGGAAACCAATAGAGTGTGAGTTTAAAAATAGATGGCCTGTAGTTAGAAGAGAGCAGAAATAGTTTTTCTTCAAGATAAAGATTGTTTGAGAATTAAAATTAATAACTTTTCATTTGCAGGAATGATGAAAAACTATACATTTTTTTAGAATAAATTCGGTAAGCAGGTGGTAAAGACCATAATTTTTTAAAAAACTTAAAGTCTTGGATGTACATTATGTATTCGGATCAAATTAAAGTGTTTCTTAAACAGTTTGATACAAAAATATAAAAAAAAACTACTTTTGTGTGAAGAAGTTAAAATGATAACTTCTATCCACCGAGAATCATGTATCTGGAGTAAGGATTAAGCTTCGAAACGAATCAAAAATTTGAGTACGAAAGGGAGGCAGCAAACATTATGAATATATATTATAATCTAGAAAAAAAACAATGAGAAGAAAAAAAAATACAAAAAGTATTTCAGACTATATAACCTTATAGTAGATTGAGGAGCCAGGAAAGAAAACCTTAGATAACTGCCTACAGACAAATAATTAATGATTTCATCATATATTGAAAACTAAAAACAAGACATAAAAACACTAAAATACAGAAATAATAAAACCAACACATTTTTGTTAAAGTAAATATTTATTTAATTTATTCCAGTTAATATGGCAGCGAAAAATAAAATATTTTTATACCTGTTACTCGTAGAGTAAAAGGGTATACTAGATTCGTTGAAAAAAATGTAACACGTAGAAGAAAGCGATGCCGACCCTATAAAGTATGTATATTCTTGATCAGGATCAATAGCGAAGTCGATTGAGCCATGTCCGTCTGTCTGTATGGACGCTGAGATCTTAGGAACTATAAGAGATATAAAGTTGACATTAACCATGAAGATTCTTGAGGTCCCTACGCAGTGCAAGTTTATTACCTGCCACGCCCACTCTAGCTCCCACAAGTCGGGAAAAACTAAAATCGCTGAAATCGCAGGAACTATTAGAGATTCAGTATGTATAATCTTTAGATGCTAGCGCATCTTATAGTGGTACTATTATCCGGCCACACCCACCCATACTCCCACCAACATCAAAAGGCGGTTTTCGCATTTTTTAGAAAAGATATCTTGTGTAAGTGATAGAATGTTCGGAGTTAGCATGTAGGTTTAAATGATGCACCCAACGGGAATTGTTTTCTTCCAAACAAGCCACGCCCACTCTAACGCTCACAAAACCCGAAAACCCAAAAATGCAAAAATCACGGAAACTATTGGAGCTACAAAGTTATGAATACGTATTTTAGAGATGTTACTGCAATTTGCCACGAGTTTTCATCCGGCCATGCCCACTCTAACGCCCACAAACCGCGGAAAACTGTGGCGCCTATAATATTATTATGAACGCCTTAGTTTGATCTTGTATAAACATTTTTGAAATCGGAACATCATTTCGCTTTTTATGCAGAAATTTAGGTTATAAGGCCTCATATGGTTTGTGACGTCACTATCAGTTACTCAACATTCTTTCTCTGACAATAAATGGCGCCTTGTGAATTTCCACTTGTAAAATGAATATTTAAAAATTGTGTAAAACAGTAACGGGTATCTTATAGTCGCAGCACTCGCAAACATCTCGGAAACTATTGGAGCTACAAAGTTAAGAATACGTATTTTAGACATGCTACTGCAACTTGCCACGAGTTTTCATCTGGCCCACTAATTTGAATTTAACAAATTTTTTATTGTATTTTATTTGTTTACAATTTTTATTTAAATATCTAAGTTATTGGCCATATTAATTAAATACTCATCGTCTTAATCTTTCAGTAATTTTATATACTGATTTTTTGTGTTATCCGTCTAGAGCCGTTATACGGTTTGGCTCTGAGTCTTCGATGACCACCACATTGGAGTCTTGGTTACCGATTTCGAAATCTGTCAACAGTTCCAAAGCTTGAACCGAATCGATAAATTCCACGGATATTACGCACATGGTGATATGTACGAGTTGGTGCTGCTAACGAATTGATGCTGAATAATAAAATTCAGTTTTCAACTACATTAAGAGTCAGATATCCTAAACACTTTTAAATATGAATAGAAATACACAATTACTGCAACGTTACACTCCTTGTATCCATTTTCTTCTTCTGTTAATTGAGTGGGTACATGTTTACCCAATAGATGTACGCATATCAATTGACATTTTTATTACGGTGAGATAAGTGAGTGTTAAGAATCAAAGCCTGGAATGCAAACTATTTAGTCTGAGTCCCTTTGTGTTGATGTACTGAAATCTAAAATATCTGAAATTTAAATAAACAACATGAAACATTGACTAATACTAGAGTATTCACTTGACAATTTAATCATCATCATGATTAAAAACTATATTTTATGGGTTTATAATTTCTGTGCCAGAATCTGCGGGGGAAAACCTAATCACAGGAGACGACAGTTAATGGGTTTCGGGGTGGATGTGTGTGTGTTTTAACAGGACAGGAAAATTGTGACCAGACATTATGCGCGTGTTCATAATCATCATAATCATCCATCAAGTTAGTATTGAATGATGCTTTTGATGGTAGGGAATATTCCTCAAGTCGACTAGCTGAATCTAAATTTTCATAAGGAAATGTTTTTACTGTATTTAATTGATAATCAATTAAGTTAGAGGCAAGAGTATCTAGTGTCAAGAAATTGAATTTCAAAGTTGTTTCCACTTGAAGTTTTTATGGTTTTGGACATTGAAATATTGTTCATTATTTACTGGAATTGCAGTAATACTACTGGAAATTTTAGCAAAGACTTCAATAAATAAATGACAATCATATTTAGAAACAAGGGGAGAGGCTATAGTCGAGTTCCGAGACTATAAGATACCCGTTACTGTTTTAAAATATTCATTTTGCTAGTGGAAATTACCCAAGCGCCAGCTATATTCGGAGAAAGCATGTCGAGTAACTGATAGTGACATCACTACCCATGTTAGGCCTTATAACCTAAATTTCTTTATTAATAGCGAAATAATGTTCCGATTTCAAAAATCTTTAGCAAATCGATAGATATTAAAAGAAATAAGTTATACAAGGTCAAACGAAGGTAAAATACGTATTCTTAAGCCTAACTTTCTAGCTCTTTTAGTTCCCGAGATTTTTGCATTTTTGGTTTTTCGGGTTTTGTGGGCGTTAGGGTGGACGTGGCATATGGAAAACAAAAACAATTCGCATTTGGGGCATCATAAAAATCTACACTCTTACACTCACTTATAGTTAACGAGATATCAGGTTTTCTTGAAAATGCGAAAACCGTCTTTTAAGCTTGGTGGGCGTATGGGTGGGTGTGGCTAGATAATAATACCACTAAAAGATGAGCTGCCATCCAAAGTTTATGCATACTGAATTTTAACTTTCTAGCTCTAATAGTTCCCGAGATTTCAGCTATTTTAGTTTTTCGCGATTTTTAGGTGTTAGGGTAGGCGTGGTAGGATGATAAAATAAGCTTGCGCTGTCCCGGGACGTCAAGAATTTTCATGCTTAATCTCAACTTTGTATCTGCTATAATTCCTGAGTTCTCACCGGTCATACGGACGGATGGACGGACATGGCTCAATCGACTTCGCTATTGATCCTGATCAAGAATATATATACTTTATAGGGTCGGAAACGTTTCCTTCTATCTGTTACATACTTTTAAACGACTCTAGTATACCTCTTTACTCTACGAGTAACGGGTATAAAAATATGGAAAAACTCTGGTATGAATTTTCATATTCTATACTCTAAGTTGCATTTAGAATGAGATGCACGCCTAAATACCTGTTAATTTTTTTTATTTACTGGTGCTTATTTATTTGATCTTTTCCTTTTGGAGACTAACAATACGTTTTCAAATCTTAAGTCTAAAACAAGAACTTAACTATCTAATTGACAGTTTTTATTGCCTAAAGGTGCCTCAAGTATAATTATTGTTGGGCCGGGCGGTCGTTTATTCGTAGTCGAGTTCTTTCTGTGACCATGGTTATGATCCGATCGAGATTGTTTGGGTGTTCGTTTAGTTTTCTACGGATAATGTTAACGTTGCTCCTACTTGTATTTCCCCACCTCCCCACAGGGAGGGTTTAGTTGTAAAGCAGGCACTTGTAGTCTATGCGCAGGGGAGATCGGGGATTCATGATCTGATGGAGACTGCGTGCCTTAAATGACAATTGTAGTTACCCGTTACTCGTAGAGTAAAAGGGTATACTAGATTCGTTGAAAAGTATGTAATAGATAGAAGGAAGCGTTTGCGACCCTATAAAGTATATATATTCTTGATCAGGATCAATAGCGAAGTCGATTGAGCCATGTCCGTCTGTCCGTCCGTCCGCATGAACGATGAGATCTCAAGAACTATAGCAGATACAAAGTTGAGATTAAGCATGAAGATTCTTGAGGTCCCGGGACAGCGCAAGTTTATTACAGCATCCTACCACGCCCACTCTAACGCCCACAAATCCCAAAAAACTATAATTGCTGAAATCTCAGGAACTATTGGAGATAGAAAGTTGAAATTCGGAACGTAGAATCTTTAGATGGCAGCACGCACCCACCCAAACGCCCACAAGGCTCAAAAGACGGTTTTCGGATTTTCTAGAAAAGCTGATATCTCGGTAACTATAAAAGATAGTTCGGATTAAGCATGTCGGTTTCTATGATGCTCCCAATGCGAATTGTTTTTTTCCGATCAAGCAACACCCACTCTAACGCCCACACAACCCAAAAAACAAAAACTGCAAAAACCTCAAAAACTATAAAAGCTACAAATGATTGAGAACACGTATTTAAGAGATGCCTGTGCAACTTTCCACTAAGTTGCATCCTGCCACGTCCACTCTAACGCCCACAAGCCGCGGAAAACTGTGGCCTCTATACTATTATTATGAATGCCTTCGATTGACTTTGTATAACTTATTTCTGTCAATATCTATCGATTTGCTAAAGATTTTTCAAATCGGAACATTATTTCGATATTTATAAGGAAATTAAGGTTATAAGGCCTCACATGGGCAGTGACGTCACTATAAGCATACTCAACATACTTCATCTGACAATAGGTGGCGCCTCGTGAATTTGCACTAGCAAAATAATATTTTAAAATTTTGTAAAACGGTAACGGGTATCTTATAGTCGCGGCACTCGACTATAGCGTTTCCTCTTGTTTTTTATTTACAATACGCCATTGCCATGTTAAGCGCGTATCCAGGTGGACACCTAGATACGTTTATTGGCTAACTTGCGGGATTTAGGTGTTGTTCAGGGTTATCGGACTGTCTGGTCATTGTGAACGTTATGTGTTTACTTTTTTGTTCGTTAATTTTAACACGCCAGTCAAATAGCCACCTCTCGACTAACACTAGGTGATTCGCTAGTTCTCTGTCGCGTGAGTTGGGCATTTTGAGCAGCTCAAGATAGCGCTGTCGTCAAAAAATGTTAATGTAGTTAGGCACTCGTTTGTGGGCATGTCAGCTTTGTAAAGTACATAGAGTGTGTGACCCAGGGCACAACCTTTAGGGACTCCAGTTTCTATAGTGTAGGAATGCGATGTTGTTGTTTTGCATGATGTTCCAGGATAATTGTTTTTGGCTCTGGGGTAAGGTGTTAAACGACATAGAAGGCATTTTTCAAAGTCCTTTGAGAGACATGATAGTAAACTTATTGGTGTATACGATGATGGATTAATTTTATCTTTTCCAGGATCATTAAATGGTCGATCTTTTCAATTTTTCTAGGTAGTATCCAAGTCTCGTAATCCCGTTAAAGAGTTTGGAAATAACTTCTTTAGCACAGTTCGGCTGTTTTATTTATTAATATAAATGGGGTTATTTGGTTTTAGTTGGTCCTTAATAATTTTAGTTATCATAGTGGGCCGGAAGATTATTGGGTCAGTCGCTTGTCCAGAGTTTTTTTGCGGTAAAGCAAACGAATATGTTGCAGGGTTGGGCTGGAAAGCGGTTCGTAGGTGCTATGCGATTGTTGTTGCACGGTCTTCTTCGCTACAGGCCCAACTTCCTCCAGTACTTCTAATTAGGGTGATAATTTCGCTCGGAGGGTTCAGATTCGGGTGGGCATCCAACAGAGGAAATCTGAAGTGATAGCTTTTCTACGTATTCACGCTGTGCATTCTCAACATCTTGTTTAAGAACTTTGGAGAGCTTGCGTGGAGCTTTCTTGAATAGCTTCTTCGAAGCTGGCGATCTGCTGGCTTTCCAGCCCCTACACAGGCATCACTTTTCTAGATCGAACTGTTCTCTTTGGCAATTGCTTGGGTTTCTAGTAATCCTAAGGGGTACATGGATATTCAAGCGGCATATAAGGGCCTGGCTAATTGATATCTAAGCATCGTCCTACGATTAGCGAGGGATGGCAAATTGATTAGTAAGAGTCTACTTTTATAAGAGGGAAGGTGTATGTTTGCATCCCAGTTGAGACCGCGGAGAGCAAATATTAAAAAATTCTTTTGGATGGATTCAATAAGGCACTGGTGAACCCCATGCTGGGGTCCCAGATGCATGATCCATATTCCAGAATCGGACGAAGTAAAGAAATAAAAAGTGTTTTGGTAACATAGGGGTCGTTAAATTCATTCGACCACCTATTAATGAAACCAAGCACTCCTTTAGCTTTATTAACCATAGAGGAAATATGGTCGGAAAACTTAAGTTTTCCATCGAGTAAGATGCAAAGATCTTCAACTGCATTAATTCTTCCAGAGCTACACCATGCAGAGTATAAGTGGCAACTTTAGGTCTTAGGCGACAGAAGGTCATTGCTTTGCACTTAGAGCCATTAAGATTTAATAAGTTTGCAGAGCACCAGTTTTGAAAATTATTAAGGTATTTTGCAGACAGAGTTTTACATCATCTGCATACATAAGTACAAGGGAGTCATTAACAAACAAGGGAAGGTCGTTAATGAATAAAGTAAAAACTAACGGACCATTTGGAGGCATATATTTTATTTTTGGTGTTGAAAGTTTTGCTGCTGCGACAAAAACTGATTCCAAAGCGGCGGTATAGCTGTCAATATCTTCCTCGGAGTTAAGCTCTTAGTTGAAGTGAAGTTGTGTACCAGCCAGTACGTTGTGTGCGACGTAAGCCTATGGGGGTGGTTCGTGATTTTGGTGCTGTGCAGGGGCGCTCAGGTCTACAGCATCGAGAATTGCAAAACAGTATTGCAGCCATTCATTTCGCGACCATGAAGCAACTCCGTAACGCAGCCGAGTCTTATTTTGAAAACAAAGGTCGTTCATTTGCAAATAAGAAAGAATTTTCAACAAAATCCAGTTCCTTTAAGCAAAAACCAGACAGCGATGTTTAGCCGCCCAGGTCGAAGGAATCCCTGAAGTGTTACAATTGCCGAGATATGGGACATTTTGCCAATTCGTGCCCGTAAAAGAGGAAAAAGTCACGCTGTACCAAATGCAACAAAGATCGCAAAACTTCTGGACAATTTTCATTACGAAACCGAAAGTGAGCAAATGCGCAGCTTGCTGGAGAAGTTCGCCAATGTTTTCTCGACAGGATTAAAAGGCATTGGAAAGACAAGAGTAGTCAAGATTTGGAAGGAACTAATTAAGTTCTCCGACTTTTCGTAAAATTTTAAAGTGGCGGTTCACAAATATTAGAAGTTTGGGAGTAAAAATTATAGGTTTCAAGAGATAACGGTTCAGATAGATCTCTATAGCTTGAGATGGATCGAAACCAAATAGAATCTCAGTTTTAAAAATGAAGTCCTTTATTTAGAATAGATCAGAAATAGTTTTCTTCAAGATAAAAATTGTTTAAGAAAAATAGGAAACCAATAGAGTGTGAGTTTAAAAATAGATGGCCTGTAGTTAGAAGAGAGCAGAAATAGTTTTTCTTCAAGATAAAGATTGTTTGAGAATTAAAATTAATAACTTTTCATTTGCAGGAATGATGAAAAACTATAAATTTTTTTAGAATAAATTCGGTAAGCAGGTGGTAAAGACCATAATTTTTTAAAAAACTTAAAGTCTTGGATGTACATTATGTATTCGGATCAAATTAAAGTGTTTCTTAAACAGTTTGATACAAAAATATAAAAAAAAACTACTTTTGTGTGAAGAAGTTAAAATGATAACTTCTATCCACCGAGAATCATGTATCTGGAGTAAGGATTCAGCTTCGAAACGAATCAAAAATTTGAGTACGAAAGGGAGGCAGCAAACATTATGAATATATATTATAATCTAGAAAAAAAACAATGAGAAGAAAAAAAAAATACAAAAACTATTTCAGACTATATAACCTTATAGTAGATTGAGGAGCCAGGAAAGAAAACCTTAGATAACTGCCTACAGACAAATAATTAATGATTTCATCATATATTGAAAACTAAAAACAAGACATAAAAACACTAAAATACAGAAATAATAAAACAAACACATTTTTGTTAAAGTAAATATTTATTTAATTTATTCCAGTTAATATGGCAGCGAAAAATAAAATATTTTTATACCTGTTACTCGTAGAGTAAAAGGGTATACTAGATTCGTTGAAAAAAATGTAACACGTAGAAGAAAGCGATGCCGACCCTATAAAGTATGTATATTCTTGATCAGGATCAATAGCGAAGTCGATTGAGCCATGTCCGTCTATCTGTATGGACGCTGAGATCTCAGGAACTATAAGAGATATAAAGTTGAGATTAACCATGAATATTCTTGAGGTCCCTACGCAGTGCAAGTTTATTACCTGCCACGCCCACTCTAACTCCCACAAGTCGGGAAAAACTAAAATCGCAGGAACTATTAGAGATTCAGTATGTATAATCTTTAGATGCTAGCGCATCTTATAGTGGTACTATTATCCGGCCACACCCACCCATACTCCCACCAACCTCAACAGACGGTTTTCGCATTTTTAAGAAAAGATATCTTGTGTAACTGATAGAATGTTCGGAGTTAGCATGTAGGTTTTAATGATGCACCCAACGGGAATTGTTTTCTTCCAAACAAGCCACGCCCACTCTAACGCTCACAAAACCCGAAAACCTAAAAATGCAAACATCTCGGAAACTATTGGAGCTACAAAGAATTTTGTATTGTATTTTATTTGTATAAAATTTTTATTTAACTATCTAAGTTATTGGCCATATTAATTAAATACTCATCGTCTCCATCTTTCAGTAATTTTATATACTGATTTTTTGTGTTATCCAGCTTAACATCCTCAAAGAGGTAGTCTTCATCTGGAAAAACAATTTATCACCTCTAACAAACCTTGAAAGTTCTCATTCAAAAACTCATTTTCAAAGACATCATACTCCTGTGGAATTGCTTCCGTTGATGATGAATATGGTGTCTTCTTCGCCTAGAGCCGTTATACGGTTTGGCTCCGAGTCTTCGATGACCACCACATCGGAGTCTTGGTTACCGATTTCGAAATCCGTCAACAGTTCCAAAGCTTGAACCGAATCGATAAATTCCACGGATATTACGCTCATGGTGATATGTACGAGTTGGTGCTGCTAACGAATTGATGCTGAATAATAAAATTCAGTTTTCAACTACATTAAGAGTCAGATATCCTAAACACTTTTAAATATGAATAGAAATACACAATTACTGCAACGTTACACTCCTTGTATCCATTTTCTTCTTCTGTTAATTGAGTGGGTACATGTTTACCCAATAGATGTACGCATATGAATTGACATTTTTATTACGGTGAGATAAGTGAGTGTTAAGAATCAAAGCCTGGAATGCAAACTATTTAGTCTGAGTCCCTTTGTGTTGATGTACTGAAATCTAAAATATCTGAAATTTAAATAAACAACATGAAACATTGACTTATACTCGACTATTCACTTGACAATTTAACTGTGGTGCGTCCATTAACGCATATCAGTTTTCCATATCGTGATATTTAGCCGACCCTCTTCTTTGAACACGTGCACTCATCTTAAAAACTATAATTTATGGGTTTATAATTTCTGTGCCAGAATCCATACTGACTAAAAGCACCTGCTTGGTGGTGAGGGGAAAACCAAATCATAATAATCTGTGTGTTTCAGTCACTTATATGTGACTGAATCTGTGCCAGAAGCTTAAAATATTACTACTACTATTACTACTCATTTAAAATGATTGCATTTGATTACATTAAAAAGGATGATTCCTTTGTTGATTCATAATCTGTTAAGTACTTGTTATATGCTTTTGTATTTTTTGTTATATGCTTTTTGTTTGGCAACAGTGTACTAAACCCCCTTGACATCTACTGATAACTCAAGTTGAATATCTGTGACCTTTAAAATGGCTGCGCAAGATAGACCTGGTGTAGTGAAAAACTGAGCAGACTTTAGACTTGAACAGGAAAAGTGTGACCAGACATTATGCGCGTGTTCATAATCATCATAATCATCCGTCAAGTTAGTATTGAATGAAATCTAAATTTTCATAAGGAAATGTTTTTACTGTATTTAATTGATAATCAATTAAGTTAGAAGCAGGAGTATCTAGTGTCATGAAATCGAAATTCAAAATTGTTTCCATTTGAAGTTTTTATGGTTTTGGAAACCGAAATATTGTTCATTATTGACTGGAATTGCAGTAATACTACCGGAAATTTTAGCCAAGTCTTCAATAAATAAATGACAATCATATTTAGAAACAAGAGGAAAGGCCGAGTGCCGCGACTATAAGATACCCGTTACTGTTTTAAAATATTAATTTTGGTAGTGAAAATTACCCAAGCGCCACCTATTGTCGGAGAAAGCTTGTCGAGTAACTGATAGTGACGTCACTGCCCATGTGAGACCTTATAACCTAAATTTCTTCATAAGTAGCGAAATAATGTTCCGATTTCAAAAATCTTTGGTAAATCAATAGATATTTAAAGAAATAAGTTATACAAGGTAAAACGAAGGCATTCATAATATTATTATAGACGCCACAGTGTTCCTCGTTTTGTGGGTGTTAAAGTAGGCGTGACCGGATGAAAACTCATGGCAAGTTGCAATAGCATCTCGAAAATACGTATTCTTAACTTTGTAGCTCCAAAAGTTTCCAAGATTCTTGCAGTGGCATCCCTTAATACGTGTTGTTAAGCCTAACTTTCTAGATCTTTTAGTTTCCGAGATTTTTGGATTTTTGGTTTTTCGGGTTTTGTGGGCGTTAGGGTGGGTGTGGCTAGATGGAAAACAAAAACAATTCGCATTTGGGGCATCATAAAAATCTACATGCTAAATCCGAACTTTCTATCACTTATAGTTACCGAGATATCAGGTTTTCTTGAAAATGCGAAAACCGTCTTTTGAGTTTGGTGGGCGTATGCGTGGGTGTGGCCAGATAATAGTACCACTAAAAGATGCGCTGGCACCCGAAGTTTATACATACTGAATTTCAACTTTCTAGCTCTAATAGTTCCCGAGATTTCAGCGATTTTAGTTTTTTGCGATTTGTGGGCGTTAGAATAGGCGTGGCAGGATGCTGAAATAAACTTGCGGTGTCCCGGGACCTCAAGAATCTTCATGTTTAATCTCAACTTTGTATCTGCTATAGTTCCTGAGATCTCAGCGTTCATACGGACGGACGGACGAACTCTACGAGTAAATGGTATAATAATATGGTATGAATACTCTATACTCTAAGTTTCATTTAGAATGAGATGCACGCAAGTACCTGTTAATTTTTTTTTATTTACTGGTGCTTATTTATTTGATCGTTTCCTTTTGGAAATCAAATCAAATCTTAAGTCTAAAACAAGAACTTAACTATCTAATTGACAGTTTTTATTGCCTAAAGGTTTATTGTTATGCCGGGCGGTCGTTTATTGGTAGTCGAGTTATTTCTATGACCATGGCTAGGCTCCGAGCGAGATTGTTTGGGTGTTCGTTTAGTTTTCTACAGTATAGATAAAGTTAACGTTGCTCCTACTTTTATTTCCCCACAGCTGAGAGGGAGGATTTAGTTGTAAAGCAGGACCTTGCAGGACCTTAATGTAGTTAGGCACTCGTTTGTGGGGATGTCATCTTTGTAAAGTACATAGAGTGTGTGACCCAGGGCACAACCTTTAGGCACTCCAGCTTCTATAGTGTAGGCATGCGATGTTGTTGTTTTGCATGATGTTCCAGGACAATTGTTTTTGGCTCTGAGGTAATGTGTAAAGCGACATAGAAAGCATTTTTCAAAGACCTTTGAGAGACATGATAGTAAACTTATTGGTGTATACGATGATGTATTCATTTTATCTGTTTTATCGATAGCCCGATAGTGCTGGGAAACGCCAAGTTAGTAGTGTTGCCAACAGACGATAGAACGAGCTAGAAGATAAACTGGAGAAGAACAACGTGTGCAGAGCGATTTATAATTTTAATTCCTACTGAATTATCTACATAATAATAAACTACATACCACTCAAAAAGCTACCCCTCACAGTTCAGAAGTGGGATAGTTGAGGTTGGATATGCGTGGAGCGGAAAAGTTGTGCTGGTATGTCTATGTGACACAGGAAATTGCAAATAACGGATGTGTTCCATTTCTACGTGGCAGACGGATTCAAGGCAAAAGTATCGGGAATCTATGTGAACCCGTGGAACCAAGCAAAAAAATCGGGAATCTATGTGAACCCGTGGAACCAAGCAAAATGATCGGGAATTTATGTGAACTCGTGGAAGCAAAGCAGACGGTCAGGATTCTTAGTGAGCCTGTGGCCGCAGAAGTCTCAGAAGAAGTCTCTAGAAGCCAGAGCACATATACACATACACAGGAGTTGTGTACATATGTATAGTTGTCTCACTCAAGAGGTAGTTATTGTTGTCACGTTCGCACAAGAGAACTGCCAATTTAGCTAAACGTAAATTCAAGAACAGTGAATAATGTTAGCTCAATTAGTTACCCTTCAAATAGGCAATGCAGCACCAGCAGAAGCACCAAATCAGCAGCAGCAGCACATCATCGATTTGGACATCGATGAGATCAGCAACGAAATGAGTATTCCTACGCAAGCTACCAGCAATGTAAGGCAAGCAACAGTTAAGGAAATCGCCAACACTTTGCCAGAATATGATCCCAGCGACGACAACGCCATTTCAGTCAATCAGTTCATTGATAGCGTCAACAAGGTAGTTGATGCGTATCAGTGGGACGAGAAGTTCCTATTGCTCGCCATTTATACACGTCTAAATGGTCCAGCCAAGATGTGGCTAGATTCATCCCCCATTCGCCTTAGCCATACAGGACGAGTTCGGCGCAAACCCACACGAGGCTGAAGTGCATTTCAACATGGCCAATGCAACCAGGCGATCAAAGGCGACGGTAAAGGAATACTGTTTCAGGATGTCCGCCCTTGGGGTGCGATATAAGCTCAGCGAAGCAGCGGTCATAAGATACGTCCGTCAGGTCTACAGCATCGAGAATTGCAAAACAGTATTGCAGCCATTCATTTCGCGACCATGAAGCAACTTCGTGACGCAGCCGAGTCTTATTTTGTAATCAGAGGTCGTTCATTTCCAAATAGGAAAGAATTTTCAACAAAACCCAGTACCTTTGAGCAAAAAACAGACAGCGATGTTAAGCCGCCCAGGTCGAAGGAATCCCTGAAGTGTTACAATTGCCGAGATATGGGACATTTCGCCAATTCGTGCCCGTAAAAGAGGAAAAAGTCACGCTGTACCAAATGCAACAAATTCCACGAGCCAAATGGATCACGCCAAGCCGCCAATGTTATGCGCTTAGGAGCCGCAAATCATGACAAGCTTTTCACCAGGAGAATCTGCGTGCACTCGCACGATTACAGCGCCTCCATCGATACAGGTAGTCAGGCCAGTATCATCCGACAATCAGTTGCACAGCAAGTCAACGCTGAGCGCTCCAAGTGTTCTATGAAAATTAGAGGCATTTGTGAAGGTTCATGTATCCTCACAGAATCGATAATTTTGGACATGGACATAGCTAAAGTTTACGTAGCAAACGACGATCTATTGCAGGAGGACTTCCTTTTGGGACAGGAGCGCTCACCTCGAGCTGAATTTCGAGTCAGACGAGTCAAGGATAGAACGAGCAGTTCATCAACCGATAGCCCCTGCAAGCGATACCAAGATCGCAAAACTTCTGGACTTTTTCCATAACGAAACCGAAAGTGAGCAAATGCGCAGCTTGCTGGAGAAGTTCGCCGATGTTTCTCGACAGGATTAGAAGGCATTCGAAAGACAAGCGTAGTCAAAGCAGACATCATCGTCGAGAGCAGTCAACCAGTAGCTCAAGCCCCATATCGAGTTTCCGAGCCAAAGAAGGAAGTCTTCAGCAAAATGATTGACGAGCTTCTCAAACAGGACATCATCACAGCATCCACATCAACAGTGAATATTAACAGATTGAGATAGCCCCAGAGAGTCGAAAATTTACCGCCTTCACCATCACAGACGGATTGTACGAGTTCAAGCGACTTCCATTCGGGTTGAAAAACGCAACCGCTGTGTTCAATCGAATCATGGCCGAGCTACAGAAGAGAGTAAGGAAAGCAGACATGATTCACTACATGGACGATATCCTTATTGGTAGCCAAACGTTCGCGGAAATGTACGAGAAGCTTGAGAGGATCCTGAAAGTTTTAAAGGAGTGCGGATTAACTTTGACCCTGGACAAGTGTGAGTTGTATATTTCTTGGTCACCAGATACACACGGAAGGAATCAGTCCAGGGGAAACCAAGACGAATGCCATCAAATTGTTTCCGAAGTGTGCCAATGTCACCGAAGTAAGAAAGTTTTTGGGTCTCACCGGTTATTTCCGCAAATTCGTCGCTGGATATGCCATTATATCAGAATCCTATTGCGTAAGGATCGGCCATTTATTTGGGAAGCGCCACAACAAGATGCCTTCAATGAGCTGAAGAGTTGCCTGATTTCGAATACAGTTCGCCTAGATGCCGATCATGAACTGCATACAGATGCCAGTGCCGTTGGCTTAGCAGGAGTGTTGCTACAACGTGAAGACGATCAGCTGAAACCAATCGCGTACTATAGCCGAGGTACTTCCAAACCGGAGAAAAACTATCACATCTACGAACTTGAGGCTCTAGCTGTCGTGGAATCTTTGGAGCGATTCAAGTACTACATCTATGGCAAGAAGATCAAGGTTATTACCGACTGCAACTCCCTGAAGACATCGATGGAGAAACGAGAGCTCATACCCCGCATCACCAGATGGTGGTTTCGTATCCAGGAATTCGACATAGAGATCGTTCGTCGAGCTGGAACACATATGAGCCATATCGACGCACTAAGCCGAGCGCCATTCGAAGATGCTCGAGAGGTGGACACAGCGTACCTTAAGATCGCAAAAACCATAATCGACGAGGAAGATTGGCTATTCTCGATACAGCTGCAGGAAAAGAAAATCCAGAAGATTGTAGCCGACATAAAATTGGACAAGAAATCGAAAACAGACGAGTATGTAATCGAGCAAGATCGCTTGTTTCGAAAACATGACAACCACTCATTTTGGGTTGTGCCGAAGCAGTTGAGATTCCACATATTACATGAATGCCACGATAAAGCCGGACACATGAGCACCGAGAAGACAATGGCTCGAATCCTTAACTTGTTTTGGTTTGGTTTTATAATCGATTTATTAGTGTTTTTAATTGTAAACTCTGTCGACTGTTATTAACGATGCTACTAGAACATTGATTAAACAAAAGCCATTGGACATTATGAGTGCAATTAAAATTGCACGAAAATCAGTTCAATCGACAATGGGTTCAAAGAAAAACGTGAAAGTACGAAGAATAATTAATGTACCCAAAATTAGTGGTTTTTTACCAATCGTCCCTATTTTGACTGCACTAAGTGCCCTCGGTAGTTTAGCTAGTGGAAGTGCAGTCAGTGCAAAACCAATAAACAATGCTAGAATGGCGAAAGAGGATATGGAGGAGAAGAAACGACATAATAGAAAAATTTAAAGTGTTGCTGTAGAATAAGGGTTATATCTCAAACCGTATAGAACCGGTTATGGATTCTACGTAAAATCATAATGTCAGGGAAATGGTATTAAGAAGCAAAAAAACTAATATGTCAACTACCCAATAGACCACTTTCAAATATAAACATTACTACTTTTGCTCAAAAATATATACAAAATTTTCGAAGAGTATTTATGAGAGATTTACGTCCCCACTCTCAAAGAATTCGAGAATGTGGTATAGTAAACCTAGATGATTCACAATCAAGTGGTACACATTGGGTCGCATATAACAAAAATAAAAAAGATATACATTATTTTGATAGTTTCGGAATCTACAACCACCTATAGAACTTCTCAAGTATTTGGGGAAACAAAAACAATACAGCTACGAGAGAGTTCAACATTTTGATACATACAACTCTAGTCATTTATGTGTTTCATTTCTACTTTCCTTTGTCAATGGAGTGAGAGTTGTTGAAGTTGTTGAAAACAAATGTAACATATGTATACCATATATATATAGAAGGAATGATAATTTATATTTAAAAAATGAGTATATAAAATAAAAAAATAGTAATCCAAAATTTTATATTACGTAAACAAAAACAATTTTAAAATCTATATAAACTATACTTTTTTATTTCATGATTTGGATGGCGGCGAGGGTTATATAAATATTAGATACTGTAGTTTTCAGTAAACAGTATAGATTGTGTAACTGAAGAGTGATTACATAGAGATCATATATTTTAAAAAATACACTTTATCTAATTTTATGCAGGCTACAATAATGAATATGTTAGCTAAGTTTACATAAGCGACATCTGCCTTGAAGAGAATGTTTGATGACCTTAAAGATGTTAAAAATCAAAGCGTTATACAGTAAAACAGACATTCTTAAAACAAACGAGGGAGCAAAAGTTAAACGTGAGTTATACCAAAGTGAAAAGTATGATAATGATATTCCAGATGTCGATGACTTCTACTACACAACAACATCAGACAAAATTAAAGTTATCTCAGTTCATTAAGAATGACATTGATTCGTATATTAATATCTTTTCACAAAAAATTTTTTTTTGAAAACGGAAAGAGAGACGAAACGTATGACTATATGGACAAAGAGAGTGAGTCGGAACCTATATCAATGATTTTAAAAGAAAACAAGAGGAAACGCTATAGTCGGATGCCGCGACTATAAGATACCCGTTACTGTTTTACAAAATTTTAAAATATTATTTTGCTAGTGGAAATTCACAATGCGCCACCTATTGTCAGAGGAAGTATGTTGAGTATGCTTATAGCGACGTCACTGCCCATGTAAGGCCTTAAACTTAATTTCTTTATAAACAGCGAAATAATGTTCCGATTTGAAAAATCTTCGGTAAATCGATAGATATTAACAGAAATAAGTTACACGAGGTCAAACAAAGGCATTCATAATAATATTATAGACGCCACAGTTTTCCGCGGTTTGTGGGCGTTTGAGTGGGCGTGGCTCGGTGCAATTTCGTGGCAAGTTGCCGAGGCATCTCTTTAATACGTGTTCCTAAGCAAAATTGTGTAGATCTTATAGTTCTCGAGATTTTTGCATTTTTGGTTTTTCGTTAGAGTGGGCATTGTGGGCGTTAGAGTGGGCGTGGCTTGATCGGAAAAAAACAATTCGCATTGGGAGCATCATAGAAACCTACATGGTTTATCCGAAATTTTTAAGTTTTATAATTACCGAGATATCAGCTTTTCTAGAAAATCCGAAAACCGTCATTTAAGCCGTGTGGGCGAATGGGTGGGTGTGGCCAGATAGTAGTATCACTATAAGACGCGTTGCCATCTAAAGATTATACTTTCTGAATTTCAACTTTCTAATTGCAATAGTTCCTGAGATTTCAGCAATTATAGTTTTTTGCGATTTGTGGGCGTTAGAGTGGGCGTGGCAGGATGCTGTAATAAACTTGCGCTGTCCCGGGACCTCAAGAATCTTCACACTTAATCTCAACGTTGAATCTGCTATAGTTCCTTAGATCTCAGCGTTCATACGGACGGACGGACGGACGGACAGACGGACATGGCTCAATCGACTTCGCTATTGATCCTGATCAAGAATATATATACTTATAGGGTCGCAAAAGCTTCCTTCTATCTGTTACATACTTTTCAACGAATGTAGTATACCCTTTTACTCTACGAGTAACGGGTATAACAAGAGGAAACGCTATAGTCGAGTGCCGCGACTATAAGATACCCGTTACTGTTTTACACAATTTTAAAATGTTCATTTTGCTAGTGGAAATTACCCAAGCGCCACCTATTGTCGGAGAAAGCATGTCGAGTAACTGATAGTGACGTCACTGCCGATGTGAAGCCTTATAACCTAAATTTCTTCATAAGTAGCGAAATAATGTTCCGAATTGAAAAATCTTTGGTAAATCGAAAGATATTAACAGAAATAAGTTGCACAAGGTCAAACGAAGGCATTCATAATATTATTATTGACGACACAGTCTTCCGGGGTTTGTGGGCGTTAGAGTGGGCGTGGCCGAATAAAAACTCGTGCGAAGTTGCAGTGGCAACCCTAAAATACGTATTCTTAAGCCTATTATTCTAGCTCCTTTAGCTCTCGTATTTTTGCATTTTTGGTTTTTCGGGTTTTGTGGGCGTTAGGATTAGCGTGGCTAGATGGAAAAAAAACAATTCACATCATAAAAATCTACATGCTTAATCCGAACTTTCTATTACTTATAGTTACCGAGATATCAGGTTTTCTTGAAAATGCGAAAACCGTCTTTTGAGCTTGGTGGGCGTATAAGTGAGTGTTCCCAGATAATAGTACCACTAAAAGATACGCTGGCATCCAAAGTTTATACATACTGAATTTCAACTTTCTAGCTTTAAA
This sequence comes from Drosophila eugracilis, assembly GCF_018153835.1. Classification (NCBI taxonomy): domain Eukaryota; kingdom Metazoa; phylum Arthropoda; class Insecta; order Diptera; family Drosophilidae; genus Drosophila; species Drosophila eugracilis. Next base: position 50,579 of record NW_024573170.1, on the reverse strand, counting down.
AGTTCCCGAGATTTCAGCGATTTTAGTTTTTCGCGATTTGTGCGCGTAAATAAACTTGCGCTGTCCCAGGACCTCAAGAATCTTCATGCTTAATCTCAACTTTCTATCTGCTATAATTCCTGAGATCTCAGCGTTCATACGGACGGACGGACGAACGGACAGACGGACATGGCTCAATCGACTTTGATTCTGATCAAGAATATATATACTTTATAGGGTCGGAAACGCTTCCTTCTATCTGTTACATACTTTTCAACGAATCTAGTATACCCTTTTACTCTAAGAGTAACGGGTATAAAGAAATGAGAGAAGATTTAAATATAGAAGACGAGATAGATAGTACAAATTATGATTTTAATTATAAGATAACAAGATTCATTTGTTTAGTGAAATGAGTTGCGAATTAACTCCTGGTCTGTTCTCTCTTATATAATATTTTCTAAACAGCCCCAAAATTATAATCATCATGATTTAAAAACATATAAAAATATTGTTTTAGAAACAAAGGTTCATAGATTAGGTTATAACATGAATAATTGAATTAAAGGTTCACGCGCTAAAATAATTAAAAAACAAGAGGAAACGCTATAGTCGAGTGCCGCGTCTATGAGATACCCGTTACTGTTTGCCACAATTTTAAAATATTCATTTTGCTGTGTAAATTCACAAGGCGCTACCTATTGTAAGAGAAAGCATGTTGTCTAACTGATAGGGACGTCTCTGCCCATGTGAGGCCTTATAACCATAATAATGTTCCGATTAAAAAAATCTTTGGCAAGTCGATAGATATTAACAGAAATAAGTTATGCAAGGTCAAACGAAGGCATTCATAGTAATATTATAGACGCCACAGTTTTTCGCGGTTTCTGGGCGTTAGAGTGGGCGTAATGAAAACTCGAGACAAGTTGCAGTGCCATGTCCTTAATGTGTGTTCTTAAGCCGAACTTTCTATCTCTTATAGGTCCCGAAATTTTTTCATTTTTGTATTTCCGAGTTTTGTTGGCGTTAGAGTGGGCGTGGCTAGATGGAAAAAAACTAATTTGCATTTGTGGCATCATAAATATTACGTGCTTAATCTGAACTTTCTATCTCTTATAGTTACCAAGAAACCAGCTTTTCTATAAAATACGAAAACAGTCTTTTGAGCCTTGTGGGCGTATGGGTGGGTGTGGGTAGTACGTGGGCGTGGCAGAATGCTGTAATAAACTTGCGCTGCGTAGGGACCTCAAGAATATTTATGGTTAATCTCAACATTAAATATCTTACAGTTCCTGAGATTTCAGCGCTCATACGGACAGACCGACAGGGCTCAATCGTCTTCGCTATTCATCCTGATCAAGAATATATATACTTTCTAAGGTCGGAAACGCTTCCTTCTACCTGTTACATACTTTTCAACTAATCTATAATATACCCTTTTACTCTACGAGTAATGGTTATAAATATTAAACTATAATGAAAATCATTCAACATCCACTCCACTTCGTACAAAAACTGGTTTCGGTTATATGAGTCTGGAGGAATCAAAATTAAATTATATGTATTGGAATATTGTGAATAAACTAGTCGAACGGCTACAAATTTTAGTATCATCAAAAACTGCGGGTAACAACAATTACAATAATGAGATTTTCTTAATAATAGAGGAACTTCGAGAGGAAGAATATACTGTTTAATTAGAGTACATATATTAAACATAAAAAATAGAATCATCATGCCTGTTGACAAGTTTGGACATTTTTTTAATAATAGGGAGCGATCGGGTCATTTAAAAAGAGGTTTTAAATTAATTGAAGCTTTTTTAATTGATACTGATGGTTATCTAAACGCTCAAAATAAAAGAGTCAAAAACGCTATTAAGCCCTTAGATGATAATGACTTGACCGCAAAACAATATTCAGATGAATATCTCAGAAAGTTGGGGCAAGACGTAAGAAAACTTGTAAGTCAAAGTATTAATCGTTGACTCACAAAAATTTTAAATCTTGAAAATAAAATAGAGGTCTATATATCTATAACAAGAGAGTAAATAGTGCCTGTCAAATATTTGAGAAAGTTCTTGAAAATATAAAAGTTATTGCGGATTATGTTTTTCAATATGTAACAAAACTTAAAGCAATACCAAAAAAGACAACAATTGAAATAGAAAGTGTAGCCTTTACACCTATTCGAAAAATATGATTAAACGAGCGAAAGTAAATTAACTGCACGGACAGTCTCGAAAACATTTTCAACAAAGACGATGGAAAAAATCCTAAAATCAGGCAATGGAACATGAACGTTTTAGTGGATAGTTGATAGATATTTACCAAAAGTTGATATTTAATTACAATAATAGGGTACATAAAAATAAGCCCAATTAGTGTCAAAACAACTAATAGAAAGCAAATATTACAAGACTCACATAAATATTAGGTTGTCAAAAAAGTCTTGCCGTATTTTCGCTAGTTGGCTCTGAAAGCGCGTAGTTCTTGTTTTATTCGTCTCATCAGGTCATACTATACCTTCATTTCACGCGCTAACACGTGTTTGATTGATTGTCTTTTCTTTTAAGTCGTTCGTGAGTTATAACGTCGCAATCATGGAGTAAAATAAAGAGAAAATACGGCATATTTTACAGTACTACTACGATAAAGGCAAAAATGCATCTCAAGCCGCCAATAAAGTTTGTGCAGTTTTTGGACCCGATACAGTTTCCATTTCTACCGCACAACGATGGTATCATCGTTTTCGTTCTGATGTAGAGGTGGTCGAAGAGGCGCCACGCTCCGGAAGGCCTGTCGTCGAAAATTGCGATAAAATCGCAGAATCGGTCGAAAGAGACCGGTCAAGAGCTGGGCATGAGTCATCAAACGGGAATAAACCATTTGAAGAAGCTTGGAGTCACTGAGAAGCTCGATGTATGGGTGCCACACGAATTGCTTTAAAATCGCAACAAAACAGAGCCGTTTTTAAAGAGTATGGTGACTGGCGATGAAAAATGGGTAACTTACGCTAACGTAAGGCGCAAACGGTAGTGGTCGAAAAGCGAAGAAGCGGCCCAGACGGTGGCCAAATAAATTAGTGAAATAAACGTGGACCATTGTCTTCAAAGAACGAAAGTCAAACTCAAAAGTTAAATATAGTAGGTTGTCAAAAAAGTCTTGCGGTATTTTTGCTAGTTGGCTCTGAAAGAGCGTAGTTCTTGTTTTATTCGTCGCATAAGGTCATACCTTTTTGGAAAGCTCATTTCACTCGCTAACACGTGTTTGATTGATTGTCTTATCTTTTACGTCGTTCGTGAGTTATAGCGTCGCAATCATGGAGTAAAATAAAGAGAAAATACGGCATATTTTACAGTACTACTACGATAAAGGCAAAAATGCATCTCAAGCCGCCAATAAAATTTGTGCAGTTTATGGACCCGATACAGTTTCCATTTCTACCGCACAACGATGGTATCATCGTTTTCGTTCTGATGTAGAGGTGGTCGAAGAGGCGCCACGCTCCGGAAGGCCTGTCGTCGAAAATTGCGATAAAATCGCAGAATCGGTCAAGAACCGGTATAAACCACTTCAAGAAGCTTAGAGTCACTAAGAAGCTAGATGTATGGGTGCCACACGAATTGACGCAAAAAAACATCTTTGACTGTATCGACGCATGCGAATCGCTTCTAAATCGCATCAAAACCGACCCGTTTTTAAAGAGTATGGTGACTGGCGATGAAAAGTGGGTAACTTACGCTAACGTAAGGCGCAAACGGTAGTGGTCGAAAAGCGGTGAAGCGGCCCAGACGGTGGCCAAGCCTGGATTGACGGCCAGGAAGGTTCTTCTGTGTGTTTGGTGGGATTGGCACGGAATCCACTATGAGCTGCTCCCCTATGGCCAAAGGCTCAATTCGGACCTGTAATGCCAACAACTGGACCGCTTGAAGACAGCACTCATGCAGAAGATGCCATCTTTGATCAACAGAGCCCGAATTGTATTCCACCAGGACAACGCCAGGCCACATGCATCTTTAGTGACGCGCCAGAAGCTGCGGGAGCTCGGATGGGAGGTTCTTTTGGATTCACCGTATAGTCCGGATCTCGCACCAAGTGATTACCACCTGTTTCTGTCCATGGCGAACGCGCTTGGTAGTCTGAAGTTGGTCAAAAGAGAGTCCTGTGAAAATTGGCTCTCCGAGTTTTTTGCCAATAGGGAAGTGAGCTTCTATGACAGGGGCATTATAAAGTTGGCATTGAATCGCATTATTGTAACCAATATTACGAACAATTGAAAATTCAAAAAAAAATTCCGCAAGGATTTTTGACAACCTAATATATATGTTGCGAATAAACTACTAAAGGGTGATCGCGTTCGTTCCCGCTTACGCTTGCATCCGGTGTTGGCCCCAGGTCGAAGATCTTAGTCGGGTTAACTTATATATTCAATACATCTCCACTGCACTTTTACTTTTTTGTCTCTTTTTTCAAATTCTCTGAACGATGTTGCACCGATAATGCTTTGGAAGAACTACCTTAATTCTCATATTTTGTATACTATTTTAAGGTGGGTTCCCTAAATTTAGAAAGCAGAAAAGATAAATTCCCAGATAGTAAGAAATGGATCGATAGGAATTATTTTTCTTCAAGATACAAATTTTTTTGAGAAAAAGAAACCAATAGAAGCCGAGTTTAAATTAAAATTTTTTCATTTGTCACTTTGTGATGAAGTACACGAATTTTCTATAAGCAACAACAAAGTGAACCATTGTTATGAATTCTGTGCCAGAATCCATTCTGATTAAAGGGACCTGCGGGTGGTGAGGGGAAATCGTAATGATAGAGAGACAGACAGATTATGGGTTTTTGAAAATTTCTGAAATTTGAATAAACAATTTGAATCATTGCCACCCCCTTGAATAAAAACTTGAAACTCTGAAATTTTTAGAATAAATTCGGTAAGCAGGTGGTAAAGAGAATCACTTTTAAAGCTTAAAGTCTTGGATGTACATTTTGTATTCGGATCAAATTAAATTGTTTCTCAGTCAGTTTGATGAAGTTCTATTAAATTCTCACTATCAGAGACTTCTTTTTATAAATGCAAAACTACTTGAGTGTGAAGAAGTTAAAATAATAACTTCTATCCGAGGCGTACACCGAGAAACATATGTGTGGGATTGCCGGTGAATAGTTCAATTACAACACGAAATAAAGTTTTATGACTTTTATTCGAATGGAAAAACAATAGGTTTTTGGAATTTGACATTTACTCTTCTACAAGCACAGCAAGCAAAACCGAGTACTTTTTCCGATGATTCTTTTCGTGCAGTAACGATAATAATATTTTGCAGAGTTGCAAGCGATATGTTTATGTTAATAGTATGTTTAGGCAGAACTATTGTAGACCTGACCACTTATTGTTTTCCTTTCTTTTCCCACAATCGGCCAACCTGAATTATCATTCGGCTCGAATGATGGTTCTTTTGCAGGTTCTGATTGAGGATTCCACTTCTTTATATATTCTGCAACCGTTAATGTTTTGCCAGGACCTTCACGGTCACCAACCTTATCTACGTCTTACCGGCCTTGGGGTAAAGTCTTTCTTATTTTGTATTGTCCAAAGAATTTCGGCTTCAACTTTAAGCCGGTACCGTACTGTGTGCGCTTTATGGCCACGAGTTCGTTGATTTTGTAGGTCAACTCCTTCTTGCAACCCTTGTTGAAGAATCTACGATTTTCGTTTTGAATTTTGGCATTGTTATCCTGCGCTTCCATACGAACGGTCTCTCTTTCTAGGTCTAATCCTTCTATAGCGGCGTCTTCCAGGAATGTGTTCAGCTCTGCTACTTTGTTTCTTCTCATTTCAATGCCTGTCAATACTCTAAAAAGAGAGAATCTCGTGCTTCTTAAGGGTGTGCTGTTCATCACTTGCTGTAGAACCTCTAGATGTTTATACCAGCTACACGGTTTTTCTTGACAAAGCTTGGCTAACATTGGGATCACGATCTTATGGATCCAATCCACTTGACCATTTCCTCGGGGAACTCCGGTAGTTATCATCAGATGCTGTATGCCGTTCTCATCGCAATATTGTTTAAATGTATTTGCAATAAACGCTGCTCCTCTGTCCGATATTATACGCCTAGGGTTTTCAAACATTGTAGTCGATCAATAACTCCTTCAGCCGGTGTATTTTTTTCGGGTGGAGCCAATATTGGAAAATGTATCAATCATAACGAGAATGTAATTGTAGTTCTTGCTGGTCTGCTCTATTGGTCCCACATGGTCAACATGATATGTTTCCAACGGCCTCTCGTCCAAGTGCCTCATTTTGCAGCCACTTCGATGCTCGATGACATAGTCGTAGTCCTGGAGAAACAATGCTCAACGTGAAACTCTTAAAGGGATTTCGCCGCGCTTTTTCATCGTTAAAGCAAATGCATTGCAGTCGGTAATGATCTTAAATTTTATCCCAAGTAAATAGACACGTCATTTTTTCAAAGCTTCGACTATAGCCAACACTTCGAGTTCGTAAGAGTGGTATTTTTTTTTCTGCTGGCTTCGTCTTTCGTCTTCGTCTTTTAAGTATTGTATAGGGTGCAACTGTTGTTTGCTATAAGTGGCATCGGAAAATGATCCTTTGCAATCTTCGCGTTTAGCCGAATATAGTCGCAACAAAGCCGTTTGCTGCCATCCTTTTTCGGTACCAAGACAACAGGTGGGGCAAACTCAGATGATTTTGGCTGGATAATCTTCTCTGATAGCCATTTCTCAACCTGGTTGTCTACGATAGACTTGTCTGCATGTGAAATGCGTCGAGGGCGTTCATAGACTGACTATTCGTCATTAAGCAAAATCATATCTATGTGACTGTCCTTTTTCTTCTCTGACTTGTAGTTGTTGGTCAAATCTTTTACAGTTTTTGCAATTGGTCTCTCCAGATGAGCGATGTCGATCTCGGGCTCCTCACTTTCAGCAAAAAGACATACTTGAGGGTATTTCTGGAGTATCTGTAGCTCTGACTTAACTGCTTGCGTTGGAGTCAATCGACACCACCCTGCAGAAATTTTGGTCTATAGAGGACTTGCCGCCTAAGTCCATACTCCTGAGCAGCAACTTTGTGAACAACACTTTGAGAAAAAGACTGTCGTCTGGGAAATTTTCGTTCCGTCTGCCGTTCAAATCTGACCCAATAACTCTTGGTTCGTCATATGAAGTTGCGAAACGTAGATTTTTATCGCTTGAAAGGAGATTGTCAAAAGGTCCTTCGTTAAAGAAAATATATCTGGATTTCATGGAGGAATATGTAGCACTGGGCCACATGTCCTCTACTAATGATAAAACTCCAGATGGCCCACACTATTTCATTCCGCACCAATGCGTGCTGCGGCCTCAAAACATCTCAACAAAGTTGAGAGTGGTATTCGATGCCTCCAGCCGCACATCGACGCAGGTTGCGTTGAATAACATCCTGATGGTAGGCCCCACGATTCAAGTGGAGCTATATTCTACGCTGCTTCGTTTCAAAATGCACAAGTTTGCCCTTGCAGCAGATATTAAAAAGATGTACCGCCAAGTAATGGTCGACGAAGCTGACCGAAACTTCCAGATCATAGTGTGGAGGCGAGATCCAATCATACATGGCCTTCTTCGTGTGTTTGGCGTCCAAAACGGTCCACTTAGAGTTAGTATCTGTCCTCACCACTGATGCTTTTTTATTGGCTTTTCAAAGGCTCGTGAGTCGCCGCGGTATCCAGAAGAAGGTGTGGTGCGACAACGCGACCAACGCCGTCGGCGCAGACCGCCACCAAGAGTTCTGGGACCGTCTGGAGGAGCAGGATGGAACTTTGCCAGCTCCGTTTATGGCGATCCGTTGTTTAATGCAGCAGAAAGATTTCTATGTTGACGATCTGTTGACAGGAGCCTGAAGCGTTGAGAACCTGCAAAGCCTTCTGGTTTTGCAAGAGGCAGGTTTTGAATTGGCAAAGTGGTTTTCAAACTGCCCAGAGATCTCCGCATCTGAGAGCGCTGTTATGCCATTATTGGCTGACTCAAATATGCTTTTATAGGAGCTGTGGCTGTGGCCAATGCAGTTATTATCGTCGTGGGAAGCCTTTAAGGCAACTTTGCTTCAACTGCCCAATGTTATGGTACCGCGATTCGCTCACACAGATCCGCAGGTTCCGATTGAGATACACGGTTTCGCTGACTCTTCCATGCGAGCATATGGATCGTGCATCTACGTTCGCACTCAGACTGCTGAAGGTTTAAAAAGAAAGATTGTAGAAGTTATCCAATCTCACGAATTCAGTGACGGCAAATTTGGAAACAGAGACCGGTATCACCGAATATTCAGAAATTACATCCTGTCGTGCAGGAAAATATCTTAGATTGGTGGTCCTCGACGTTGCTCCGAGTTGGTGGTCGGTTATCTCCCGTACGAAGCCAAATTTCCGTTTTTTCTATCGAGAGGTTCGCGATTCGTTAAATCTTACGTGTCAAACCTGCACGTTTCGAATTGTCACGCTGGTCCCTTGAGTTCTTGTAAGTCTTCTGCGCGAAAAAGTATGCAACAATGCGACCAACGCCGTCGGCGCAGACCGCCACCAAGAGTTCCGGGCCCGTCTGGAGGAGCAGGTGGACGTTCTGAAGGCATTCGCATCAAAAAAAGAATTCGATCTTGCGTCCATACCGCCCAGAGAACCTCACTTCGGCGGTCTATGGGAAGCAGGTGTGAAGCCTGCAAACCTCCTGTTCCTTCGGCCGGTCGGCAACGACCTCTTGACCGCAGAGGAGCTCGGGACTCTCATCGCCAGCGTGGAGGCGGTCCTAAATTCGAGGCCAATCGGAGCGCTAAGTAGCGACCCCAGCGACGGCGAAGCCCTAATCAGCAGGCATCTTCTGATCGGCGGCCCGCTGTTGGCTCCACCAACGCTCCCGAACCAGATGCTTATGCCTTGTGTCACAAGCACAGCCTGCAGAGGCGGCCAAAGTGGAACCAGGAGGTCCCAAACGTCGACGTAGAAGTAGACAACATGCCGCCTCATCAATGGAGGATCATGCGCGTGGTGGCGGTCCGAATGGCGGACGTGAACGCAGGGACGGAGGGAACGTACCGGCGCGCCATCCTGAAGGACGTCGTCCCTTCAGAGGGGGCGGTGTTCGGTCATTCTGGTCTTTCATTGTAAAGAGGGGAGAGGGACCCAATAAAGCTTTTCGCTCAGTAGAATTCGGTCGCCGCTCTCCTTTCTCCCTCCCTCCTTGTGTCTTCTGTCCATAGCATAAAATAATTTAAGTCGAATAAATTAGTTCAAATTGAATCTCCCTCTCGTTTGCACGCGCCGTGCCTTTTCGTCACAGTAAATTCCATTTCGAAGTAATAAATAAAAACCCTGCATTTCACAAAATTTTACTTAAAAAAAACGGTTATTAAATTTTCAAGCTTCTTTTTGTATATTCCGCGCGGTTTTTTGTGATGCTGCTGATTTGGTTTTGATTTGAGCCCGAAATAAACATTTGAAATTGAACTGCCCTGTTTTATTTATTCGTCCGCAACTAAGAACTCTTAATAACATAACAAATTTCTTTTCCTTATTTTGAATTATTTTATTTGATTATTTTTAAATTTAAATTTTTTATTTTAAGAGTGAGAAATGAAAATTATATGTGATTGTATGACATACCATACAAATTTGGGTTATCCGGCCTCTCATGTTTGTTACTCAACATGCTTTCTCTGACAATAGGTGGCGCCTTGTGAATTTCCACTAGCAAAATGAATATTTTAAGATTGTGTAAAACAGTAACGGGTATCTTATATTCGCGGCACTCGACTATAGCTTTTCCTCTTGTTTTATATTCAAATTTAAAATATTTTATACTTGATTTCATTTTTTATACAATGTAAGCAATGTAACATTGAGTGGCAAAATCATCTATATCAAACATTTGAGCACATTGAAAGTACTCGTTCATAAAGTAATTTTCGAAGAATACATTTTTTCATCTCCAAATGGAAAATCTTCCCATTTGAGTGATTTTAACTCCTGTGGAATCGTTTGAGTTAATGGTGAATAGGTGGCGAATACTTCCTACAGATTTCTGTCCACGGTGTCTTTTTTTTTTTTTTTTTTTTTTTTCGCGACTCTCGTTGCTTAACGTGCAACCCACCTCCCGCCCAACCGACCGAGGGGCGCTGCCGTCTATCGTACGGCTCGGAACACGGGGATAGTACCGAGTGGAATATTAATAAATAATTTAATTAAATATGAGCTAAGTGGTTTAGTAAGACGATTTTTATGTTAGTAGGAGAAGTATTGGATATAACGTTGTAGAGGGTATTGTTACTCGAACATAATACCCTAAATGGTTCATGAAGGTCAAAGTTCGAGCTGAAATGACTCAAGGATAAGGGAATATAGTTTCTAGTGGGTCTAGCGGGCACATTGATGTTTAAGCGACCTATTAGGGCTTGACTATCAATGTCCCCACTAATAAGATTGTTAATAAAAACAACGCCAAGCATTGTCCTACGGTTAGCAAGGGTAGGTAAGTTTATTAGTAATAGTCTGCTTTTATAGGAGGGAAGATGTAAGTTTGCATCCCAATTTTGGCCGCGAAGAGCAAATAAGAGAAAGCTTTTTTGAATTGATTCTATACGGTCTTGGTGGACCGCGTACTGGGGGTTCCAGACGCAAGATCCATACTCTAAGATCGGACGAACGAGAGAGACAAATAAAGTTTTGGTTACGTAAGGGTCATTAAATTCTTTCGACCATCTTTTTATAAAACCTAACACACCTCTGGCTTTGTTAACCATGGAAAAAATGTGGGCGGAAAATGTAAGTTTGGCATCCAATAGGACACCTAAGTCGTCTACTAGCTTAATTCTATCTAGGGTTACACCACAAAGTGTATAAGTGGATATTAACGGCTTAGAGCGACTGAAGGTCATTACTTTACACTTAGAGCCGTTAAGATTTAATAAGTTTGCAGAGCACCAAAATTGAAAGTTGTTAAGGTCAGATTGTAGTTTTCTCTGGTAGCACGCATCATTATATTGAATACAAAGTTTCACATCATCTGCGTACATTAAAATAAAAGAATTTGTTAAAGCGATTGGAAGGTCATTTATGAATAATGTGAAAAATAGCGGACCTAAATGGCTTCCCTGAGGGACACCGGATGAAGCATAAATCGGACCAGACAAGACATCTTTAAATAAAACACGTTGCGTTCTACCAGTCAGATAACTTTCAACCCTCTTAAGAAGATCGCATGGCAATCCGATTAAGTCAAGTTTATGAACTAAAAGTGAGTGATTTACAGAGTCAAATGCTTTACTAAAGTCAGTGTAGATGACATCTGTCTGAAGACTTTTTCGGAACCCAGTAATTACATAAGAGGTAAATTCAAGCAAGTTTGTAGTTGTAGACCGTCGAGCCATAAAACCATGTTGATATGGAGATATTATTGATCTACACTGGTGTTGCAAATGAGGCACAATAATTTTCTCAAAGAGTTTAGGAATTGCTTATAATTTAGAGATACCTCTATAATTACCAGCATCCGAAGTTTTCCCTTTCTTGTGTAAAGGAATGATGAAAGATTCCTTCCAAATAGGGGGGAAACGTAGACGTTTCAAGCGAGAGGTTAAACAATTTGAGAAGAGGATTGCAAATGGAAGACGCGCAGTACCTAAGCACACAGCCGGGAACGCCGTCGGGGCCCGGAGAGTAGGTCGGCTTAATACTCTGAAGATCCTTAAGAATACCACTCTTAGATAGAAAAGGTCGCGTGACGAGGTTCGATTGTGGAACACCGTAGACATAAGGCTGCCTAGCGGTTGTCGAAGGTTAATATGTGGTTTGAAAAAACTTGGCAAACATATCGGCTATTGCCTGATCAGTTCTCGCTGTTGAGTTTTCAAACGTTAGTGCTGAAGGAAACGTTTTAGGTTTACGCTTAGTCTTAACAAAATTATAAAACTGTTTCGGATCCTGTGTAAATTGGGTCCTACAACGAGCTAAATAATTTTTATAACACTGAGCGTTAAGCACGGTAAAATTTGACCGAGCAATTAAGTATTGAGAGTAACTAAGCGGAGCTCTAGTTTTTAAGTATTTCTTCTGAAGCCTGAACTTTATATTTTTTAAGGTGCTTAAGCCCTTGGTATACCAAGGAGGGTTATCCGTTCTGGACGGGTACCTCATCGGAACACATATATAAAAATTAGGTTTAATGCATGGTAGAATATGTTTAAAGCTGAAGTCATATCATTGCATGCGTAGAGATCGGACCAGTCAAAATCAGAGATAAGAATATTAAGTTTAAGAAAGTCTGACATGCTAAAACATCGAACCTTTTTGACAGCCGTAGTAGGCTCAGTCGTTTGGAGTGGTCCAACATCGATCGCCAGCTCCAGAGTGGGATGATAAAGATCTTCAGGGCGTGTAAGTGGTGGAACCCTAGATATACGAGTATATACGGAGTCCGAATCTGAGATAAAGCATAGATCGAGTAACCGACCTAAAGAGTTTTTAACATGGTTAATTTGTTCCAGGGTCATGTCTAACATACCTGCAATAAAATCATTATGTGAGGAAGGTGTTAAAGCTAAACTATTTTCATTTTTTGACCAGTTAATTTGTGGTATGTTAAAATCACCCAGAACCACTAACTGATCTACATCTGATAATAACGTAAAAACGGACTGTATGGCCGCTAGGTGCAACTCATACGTGGATGGGTCGGACTTGGGATGGATGTAAGAACATGTAATAAATAAAAACCTACCAGGAAGCGCAAGTTTAACACAAATGAATTCGATATCGCCGAATTGAAGGTTAATCTCCTCGGATACAAGTTTAGAGTCTACAGAAATTAACACTCCACCCCCAGATCCGAGTGATCGATCAAGCCTGTATATTACATACCTACTCGGAAAAATTTCAGAGCTAAGAATTTCCGAAACCAGCCATGTTTCGGTAAAAACAATTATTTGGGATGCAAAAGAAAAGTTCTCAGAAAACAAAGTAGGAAGCTTAGTACGCAACCCCCTTGTGTTCTGATAAGAAAGAGTGAGAGACGATGTTAGTTTTTTGCGAGGGTTTGCTCAATGGCTTTTGTTTGAGGGAGGTTTACCGCCGCGGGTCGATTAATTTTCTTTTTTTTATGTCCCGGTCGATGTTCTTGGACGAAAATGTGTTCCGGCCAGAACTTGGTTGAGCACATTTTGTCAAATTCCACCGAGGGGACGCGAATCTTAAATGATGATACTATTCTGTTATAATGATATTTAAATTTAGTTATGTTATCCACCTTAATGTCGGCTTTCGTTCTGGTTTGTATGTATGCCAATAAGTCTGACTCAGACGTATCCTCGAAAGCCGGGAAACAAATATATGTTTCTCAGGTGGGATTACCTTTAGGGGCTTTGGTGTAGCAGGTTCTGATACTGCACCGCCAGTGCACGCCGGTAGTCCGGGCACGAAATTCCTCTGCAGTGTATCGGGTGGGTTGATGTTAATGGAGATTGGCTCTGTAGGAGCCAGGAGCCTTGAAGCAGACAAACTATCTAACGATTTCCTACCATCATGTCCAGAAAATTCGGATGCCGAATTTTTCGTACTCACCGGAGTGTTGGCCAAAGGCGTTCCAAACAGCTGCGGCGACACTTCAGTATTCTGAAGGTAAGAAGTGGGAGCGAGAAGGGAACTAGTGATCTGCGGCACACAAGAGTTTGATTTTTTACGCTTTGGAGACTCATTTAACAATTGGACATTATTAAATTGGGTGTCCAGCGCCGTGAGCAAATCGTTGGCTTTACGAAAAGCGCCGAGCACCTCACGAAAACCATTTTTTGTCTGCCGCATAAAATATCTCATTTCCCTTTGAGTCCCCCGACAACTTTCACAGCAATAATGTAAGCCGGAATCGCATCGGGCCAAAACATCCGATACGGTGGCACGGAAATTGGCACATTTGGCATGAACCATATTATCACAAAGCCAACATAAAACGCTTGGCTGGTTAGTTGTAATTATTTTGTTACAAGATTTTAAGTAGCAGACAATTTCAGACATAATGATTTATAATTTTTTATTTTTAAGCACTATTTAATCGATAAAAGCCCACTGTGAGAACAGAAAAAGAAGAATAAAAACAAGATAAGTTTTAGATATGCACACTATGAAAGGTGTGAGGGAGCGGGGGAGTAGATTGAAATCAAGATAAGGTATAGGTAAACAACACGAGAGAGACGCGAGCGGGAGAGGAACCGTTTATCGCGAAAGACGAGAAATAGGAGAATGTGAAAATAATTTAAGTAAATTGAGAGTTTAAACAAAAGAAACAAAAGCTACACAGTTTAGTTCACTGCGCGGAAGGCAAACGGCTGAAGGTTTTATTAATACAAAGAAATTCGTATCGGTTTAAGCGTATATTCGTAAATAGCCAACAAAGTTAACGAGAGTAGAAAAAAACACGTCCGTTCGCTTCGGCCAAATTACCAAACCAAATTACCAAATCGATAAATTATTCTTATTATTATTTTCCATTCGATTATACTCCTAAGCTCTCCCTTGACAATTTAATTTAGGTGTATCCATGACCGCATATCAGTTTTTATTTAGCCTGTGTCCCATGACAATTTTATTACTTCTTTGAACATGTGCACTCATTTTAATATAAGCAAAAAAATATAATTTATGGTTTTACGATTTTTGTCCCAGAATCCTGGACCCGCGGGGGTGAGGGGAAATCATAATGACATGCGACAGACAGATAATGGGGTTTGGGGTGGGGGAAACAATGTTTTCATCTCAAATTAATTTTTTAATTGACAGCCCATAAATCTCTGCCAGAACCATGACGATGGCATTTCGATGGCTATGCTTACAAAACTAGGCGAATATAAGAGAAACAAAATCGAAAGCTGATCGAAAGCTCGAGTGAGCCTTAAGTGACAGTGTTTTTTTTCGCTATCATTTCTTTACAAAGTTTTATCAAAACAAGCCATAGCCAATGACATTTAAAATTTATCAATTTCGTTACTGTTGCCGAATTTTTCAGAGCATTGTATATTTTTAATACGTTTTATTAAACATAACACGTGTCAGTTAATAAGCTAAGAACGTCGCCTATCGCTCGGCGCGTCACATTTCATTTCGTTCTCTACCGCTGCTAAAAAAATCTTAGAAAAAATCTGTCGACCTTTCTTTTTCACCGTTTACGGCACCGGATTTTGTCCAGCAATTATAACCGCTAATCTTTACAAAGTCAGTCACATTCGCTTCGATTACACTAGACGCTTGACGTGTCTCAATCCTAGACAAGTCGGTTTGCGTGTACTTTAATTGCTCGAAAACGTCTGTACTTTATCTGTACGGCTAAGTAACCCAAATTTATCAAGCCACCTCTTTCTTCATCCCTGATATCACTAACATTGCTATGTTGCTCTTAACTATTGAGAATATCGTCGATAAAGAAAGGGACTTATCGTGCAAGGCACGACAATCGGAAGACGATCATGATGTCAGACAAAGAGTCCTACTCCGCCATAAAAGCATAGCCGGTCTCCGCCAGCAAAAGGTAATACACCTTCTAGCCCAAAAGGGCGTGTAGGATTATGGCTAAATGTCTGCACCACTCAATGGGAATGGAAAACCAGCTGTGCTGCACTAGCGATTGCACCAAAAGCAACTATGAACCCCGCATCCTACAAAGGCTGCTCGGCCTAAAAAAAGCTAAGTAAAGTATGGCCCAAAAGTGCACACCCATTCAGCAGTACATTACTGTAGATACTTTCACGAGAAGCTACGCTGACATAGCGACAGAAGGAGCTTGACAACATCAATATTCTGGAATGCGAACGGCTAGAAGATGCCAGAAGGGGCTAGAGGTGGAAACACATTTCACAAAAAAGTCGTACCTCAAACTCATAGGTTACAACTTAATATAACCAGACCACCCCATGGATTAGATACAGGGAGTCTGCTTCCCTTAGAGAAGACTATATCATTGTCTCACAGACACAACCAGCGTCCTACGAAAACGACAGCCATCATAAGAAAGCCATACGGTGGCTGGTGCCGGTCTGATCAGGAGGGAGCTGACGCATTTGCTGTTCATTTGAAAGAAATACATCCACTGGATCTTCAAATGTAGCACAAGTCGCAATACAGCTGCAGCTTTTTTAACTGTAAACTTGTGTTTTGTTAGGTTTAATTATGAAATTTTATAATAGTATTTTGTGAGGATATTAACATGCAATTTTATTGTTGTCCCTTGTAATTAAGGATAGGTCTTCAATAAAACTTTCCTGAATGATCTCAACAAAAAAATCTGTTTCGTAATACAACATCTATTAACTTGCATATCTTATAGTAACGGCACTTTGATTTTTTTTATTCCTTATAAAAAGTTTATGATTGTTATTATTATTTTCTATTTTTTGCCCGATACTTATATAATTGTTCAGTTACCTATCAAAACGGAGTTTTTAAAGTTCTAATTACTTAAACTATAAAGGCTATTTTGGGGGATTTTTATTTGTTTTGGGGTATTCCTACGAAATATTATATGATGTGAATTTCTATTAAAATTTATTATTCCTAACGGGAAATTAAATAATTTAACAATCAAAATGTAACTATTTTACTTGTTATCGTAAACGTATATCTATTTATCATTTTTCATAGTCTTCCTGTACTTTTCGAAAATCATCTTTTCTTTCAGTCTAACAATTTAACAACAACGACTTATTATAATATATTGTTATTATTCCAATATAGGTGATTGCTAAAAGTTTTTGAATAATGAGGGCTAGAATTATAGATTAATCTGCCTTTACTTGAGCCTAAACCTTGTAGAGCAATCGTTACTTTTTGTTTTATCTGCAGTTGTGCCACGTTTATTCGATCCTTCTTATTATTATCGGGGTTATTGTGAGCAGCATTTTAACCACAGATTAATAGAAACTTTTACCTTTACATTCTTTTTTTTTAAGTCACCAAAGCAAAAAATTCATGTATTTATTGCTTAGTAAAATAAATATAAATAAATTAGTGAAATAAACGTGGACCATTGTCTTCAAAGAACGAAAGTAAAACTCAAAAGTTAAATGTAGTAGGTTGTCAAAAAAGTCTTGCGGTGTTTTTGCTAGTTGGCTCTGAAAGAGCGTAGTTCTTGTTTTATTCGTCGCATTTTAAGTCGTTCGTGAGTTATAGAGTCGCAATCATGGAGCAAAATAAAGAGAAAGTACGTCATATTTTACAGTACTACTACGATAAAGGCAAAAATGCATCTCAAGCCGCCAATAAAATTTGTGCAGTTTATGGACCCGATACAGTTTCCATTTCTACCGCACAACGATGGTATCATCGTTTTCGATCTAATGTAGAAGAGGCGCCACGCTCCGGAAGGCCTGTGGTCGAAAATTGCGATAAAATCGCAGAATCGGTCGAAGAGACCTGTCAAGAGCTGGGCATGAGTCATCAAACGGGAATAAACCATTTGAAGAAGCTTGGAGTCACTGAGAAGCTCGATGTATGGGTGCCACACGAATTGCTTTTAAATCGCAACAAAACCGACCCGTTTTTAAAGAGTATGGTGACTGGCGATGAAAAATGAGTAACTAACGCTAACGTAAGGCGCAAACGGTAGTGGTCGAAAAGCGGTGAAGCGGCCCAGACGGTGGCCAAATAAATTAGTGAAATAAACTTCGACAAGTGTCTTCAAAGAACGGAAGTCAAACTCAAAAGTTAAATATATGTTTCAAAGGATATATTATGTTCGGTCAAACTCACAATATTTTTCGTCTTACATACTGTTTCTCTTTGTCTATACAAATGTAAACAAAGCTTATTAACATGTATTAACCAATCTCTGTAAATTACTCTGTTAGAACATTATGTTATTTTGCCGCTGCTAATAAAAAGCAGTTGCTGATGTTAGATCTTGGTAAACGGTTGTCTTTTTCTCGCCTGAGTTTATAGATTGTAATTAGTTTATGCACCCCCCAACCTGATATCTTGTGCAGCACAAAAGACGCTTTGTGCATTATACATTTTGGCGCCCAACGTGGGGCAGTGTTTAAACAAATTATTAACAATTTATTAATTCATAAACAATTGTCGAAGTATCGCCCGCAACAATATTCGCTCGACCCGCTCATCGCAACTCAACATTGTCATAACCGCATACAAAGGTGAACATTCAACCCTAGTGCATTTATCGAAAGTGAATAATAAATAAACAAATAAAGTTATTAACTATTCACGAAAATTCTAAGGGCAACGTGTCGTTCGTATAACGGAACTATTCGCGCTCTTCTTCGCACATCTCTTCTCTTGTGTGTGTGTGCCCGCCCGCTCTATAAGCTCGGCGTCAATCGCTCATTCTCCTTTGCTCCGTTATTCCGCCAGCAAAGTGTTGTTGTTTTGTTTACATCGCCAACTGCAGTCGCTGGTACCGTTTTTGAGTTCTAGTCGCTTTCGCTTTGAACTAACTTCACGGCATTGCCACATTCGTCGCTCCGCGTTGTTGTTGCCGCAACTTTACTCTCGTTCTCGCATTCGCATTCTTCGTCGCAGCAATGGAAACGACTATATTGGAGACTCTCAAACGGCAACGCTCGAATATTAAGCGCAACATTACGCGCATAAGAGGAATGGTCGATGTCAAGGAAGAAGCAGAGCAGAAATCGCCGGCTGAACTTCAGTGCCGTTTGGGAATCTTAGAGTCATATTTTAAGCAAGCCCTTTCGGTACAATCAGAAATTGAGACCATGGACTCCACAGATAGTGGACGTGAAGACCTGGAGGACAGTTACATAACTACAAAGTTGGCAATTCAGCAACTTCTTGGAGAGGATCTGCACAACACAGTTTTCGACCACATCTCTGCACCAAGCTACAGCGCGCCGTCTCGACTGCCAAGATTGGCACTACCTAGCTTTGATGGAAATCATAAGGATTACAAGAACTTCATCTCGTCGTTTCTGCCACTGGTCAATCGTGAGCAAATATCTAATATAGACAAATTTAATCATCTCCGTAATTGTTTAAAGGGACCTGCACTGGAAGCTGTCGCAGCCTTCCCGGTCACTGGAGAAAATTATGCGAAGGCGCTGGAACGGCTGAAGGACCGGTATGACAAGCCTGCCCTAATCTTTGTCGAAACGATAGCCTCGATTTTTAAACTGCCGCCGGCTGCTGCGGCAAGTGCTCAACAGCTCCGCAGCCTAATCGACAACGCATCCGCGTTATATAGTGCCCTTTCATCGCTAGGCTCGGACGCTCAAATTTCTGAGGCGATGCTCATTTACGTGGTCATGGAGAAGTGCGATCAGCAGACCAAAACAAAATGGAACGAATCACTAGATTATCTCACTCTGCCATCCTGGAGCCAATGCACGCAGATACTTGAGCGCCACTGCCAGTTTCTTCTGTCTGACGAGCAATCCCATGGATCGGAGCGGCCAAGACCGACTCGTCCCCCCGCAAGATCTCACAATTCGTCGTTTTCGCTGACCAACGCACCATGTGTATACTGCCTCGCACCCTCACACAAATTGCTCGGATGTGACAAGTTTAAGGACCTTAATCCAACCGCGCGATTTGATGTCGTTAAAACACACCGTCTGTGTTTAAACTGTCTGTGTAGAGGTCACCAACTGTCGAGCTGCCCATCGAGAAATCGCTGTCGCACCTGCAACAAGGCACATCATACCCTGTTGCACAACAACCATTCGCTAGATTCATCTCGCTCGCACCAACCGTATCCAACCGCACCGCCATTGGAAGCTGCAACACACTCGCACTCGCATTCTGGCCAGAAGTCTCAGGTGTTGCTTGCCACTGCTATGGTTCTCGTCAAGGATGCGTTTGGAACCTACCGGCCTGGAAGAGCTCTTCTCGACTCCTGCTCTCAAGTGAACTTCGTGACGGAAGACTTCGCACAACGGCTTCGCTTACGGAGGGAAAGACATGCAGTCCAAATTCGAAGCATCGGCCATTCGCAAACAGATATTAAATATTGCACAACTGCATCTGTGAAATCTCGCATTTCATCTTTCGTACTCTCCGCAGATCTCTGTATTATTCCACAAATCTCATACCAGCCCGATCTGGCCATCGACGTTTCGACTTGGAAGCTGCCAGAAAATACGCCGCTCGCTGATGAAAGATTCTACCAATCACGCCACGTCGATCTGCTACTGGGAACCGAAGCCTTCTTTGACGCCTTAACTATAGGGAAAATAAGGCTGGGACCTCAAGGCCCGCTGCTGCAGAAAACTCAGTTTGGCTGGGTCGTAACCGGCCGACTGCAGCAAACCGCGCCATAGAAGTTTCCACTTGCATGGCTTTAAACGCAAGGTCAATTGATGTCAACCTCAAACGTCTGTGGGAACTGGAAGCTGTCGACTCGCCACCTCTGCAGAAGCCGGAGCATGCTATTTGCGAGGAACAGTACGAGAAGACCACTTGTCTCGACAGCACTGGTAGGATTGTCGTCAAACTGCCATTCAAGGCTGACCCAACTCGGTTGGGAGACTCATTTGATATCGCTCGCCGTCGGTTCCTAAGCATGGAACGCCGCCTATCGAAATCTCCAGCACTTCGTCAACAATACTGCGACTTCATGGAGGAGTATGAGAAATTGGGGCACATGTCCCCAGTTATTCATCCAAAACTGCACGAGCCGCACTACTACATCCCGCATCACTGCGTCCTCAAACCCAACAGTGAGTCTACTAAGCTTAGGGTGGTGTTTGACGCCTCTTGCCGGACGTCAAATCAATTATCACTCAACGACTTGCTATGCGTTGGCCCAACACTCCAGGAGGACTTGTACCTGCAGCTTCTAAAGTTCAGGCTTCATCGTTACGCCATCACTGCAGATGTGACCAAGATGTATAGGCAAGTAAATCTCGACATTATTGATCGCAAATACCAGTACATTCTTTGGAGAGCATTTCCAGAAGACACGCTGCGCACGTATCAATTGAATACGGTAACCTACGGCACTGCAGCCGCCCCATTTTTGGCAACACGTAGCCTCAACCACCTCGCTGATGTTCATCAAGCTGACTGTCCAATCGGCGCCGCTATCATAAAGTCGTCTTTCTATGTTGATGACCTACTCACGGGTGCAGACGACTTAGAGACGCTTCGCATTATCAAGGATCAAGTCACAGAAATTCTTCGTCGAGGGCATTTCCCACTCACCAAATGGCATTCCAACTACGTTGGATTCATGGAAGATCATGCATCCAAGAAGCTCAGTTCCTGTGGCGAGGGACTAGCCAGCGCTCTTGGAGTGAACTGGAACCAGCACAAGGATACACTGTTCTTCAAGTTCATACCAAGGAACCACGCAACGCGTATCACCAAAAGAAGTATTTTGTCCACCGCATCCGCCTTGTTCGACCCGCTTGGTTTGCTCTCACCGCTTGTTGTTGTCGCAAAAATACTTCTGCAATAACTTTGGCTCGCTGGCCTGCAATGGGACGAGAGCGTTCCAGAAAACATACACACGGCCTGGAGCAAATGCCTAGAATCATTCCAAACAGTCTCAATTTTATCGATTCCCCGCTATTGCCTCCAACACAAGATGCGATCACTTCAACTTCATGGATTTTGTGACGCATCAATCAGGGCTTACGGCTGCTGCGTGTATCTACGCTCGGAAACGTCGACGGGAGATGTCGCAGTGCAGCTATTGACTGGCAAATCGAGAGTGGCTCCTGTGAAGAAAAAATCCCTTCCAAAACTGGAATTGTGTGGAGCGCATTTGCTGGGCCAACTGTATGCGAAATTGAAGCCTCTATTAGCGGACAGAAAATTCTCGGTCTATTTCTGGACGGACTCGTAGATTGTGCTTCACTGGCTAAAACAGCACTCAGTCACACTGTCAGCATTCGTTGGAAACCGAATCTCCGAAATTCAAGAATGGACCGCAGATGGCCAGTGGAAATTTGTACCAGGTGAGAGCAATCCGGCGGATATAGTTTCGCGCGGAGCTGCTACAACTGAGCTGGCAGCATCGCTGTGGTTCACAGGTCCACAGTGGCCAACCACTCCGCAAATCATCGATATCGATCCAACTATTGTCAAAGCAGAGCAACGAAGGAGCACATTCACCACGGCTGTGATCAGCAATCATGTTCTCCAACAGCTGACTCACATCAGCTCATACACTCGCTGCATTCGAACCATCGCATACGTCTTTCGCTTCGCCAACTTATCAAGAGGAGTCAAAATTGTCAATCCATCGCTTACATCGGAAGAACTTCGCCGAGCATTGTTCAGCATCGTCTACAATATTCAGCAACAGTCGTTCCTTGAAAATTTTCACTCGCTGCAGAAAGCTAAGCCGCTTACAAGTCACCTAAAGTATTTAACGCCTTTTCTCGACAGCTCATCAGGACATGCTCTTATAAGGGTTGGAGGACGATTACAGAACGCCGACATCCCTGAATCTGAAAGGCATCCGCTGCTACTGCCTAGTAAAGGAATTGTCACGCAGGCCCGAAAGCTCTAGTCGCGCTAATCCGTCTGGAATACTGGATCATCAACGCCAGGGACCTGGCTCGTCGAGTGGTGCGTTCCTGTATCGCCTGCGTTCGGTTCAGACCCAAACTGGAGAACCAACTCATGGGATCGCTACCACTAGAACGAGTGCTACCGCAACAGCCGTTCCAAAGGTGTGGCGTCGACTTCTGCGGACCGTTTAACACATATCTTCGCATTAGAGGAAAGGGTCCAACAAAGTCCTACCTCGCCGTATTCATTTGTTTGGCATCCAAGGCCGTCCATATAGAAGTCGTCTCGGATTTGTCAACCAAGGCATTTCTTGCAGCACTTAAACGGATGATCGCCAGACGGTCAATTCCAACCGACATCTTCTGCGACAACGGAACCAATTTCGTCGGAGCTGACAACCATCTTCAAGAACTACGAGCGTTCCTTCAAGACAAAGCCACGCAAGAAGTCATTTCGTCTTATTTGTCAACTGATTTCATAACTTTCCATTTCATCCCTCCTAGAGCTGCTCACTTTGGAGGCCTTTGGGAGGCGGCGGTAAAAAGCGCCAAGAGTCTACTCTACAGAACACTGATGAATTCAAGATTCACCTTCGAGGAGCTCTGCACCATAACCACTGAAGTCGAAGCGATTCTCAACTCGCCCCAATTGTATCCGCTGTCTCCAGATCCCAACGACTTTGGGGCACTTACGCCGGGCCACTTCCTGGTGGGGAAATCTCTTCGTGCCCTTCCAGAACGGACTGTGTCATCAACACATGCGTCCAGCCTGGAACGATTCGACGCCGTGACCGCGAGCAAACAACAGTTTTGGCGAAGGTGGTCGCTTGAGTACCTACAGGAACTACGCTCGCGCACCAAATGGACAACACCATCGGCCAACATCAGGGCTAACACCATGGTCATCATCCACGACGACAATCTGCCTCCTCAGCGATGGAAGATTGGGCGCGTCGAGACCGTTGTTCCCGGAAAGGATGGGCTAGTTCGAGTGGCCCACATTCGAACCAGCACTGGGGTGTGCTACCGACCAGTGCATAAGCTGGCAGTATTACCCACGGACTCTCAATCTTGTTGAAAGATGATACTTTCAAGGCGGCCGGGATGTTCGGTCAAACTCACAATATTTTTCGTCTTACATACTGTTTCTCTTTGTCTATACAAATGTAAACAAAGCTTATTAACATGTATTAACCAATCTCTGTAAATTACTCTGTTAGAACATTATGTTATTTTGCCGCTGCTAATAAAAAGCAGTTGCTGATGTTAGATCTTGGTAAACGGTTGTCTTTTTCTCGCCTGAGTTTATAGATTGTAATTAGTTTATGCACCCCCCAACCTGATATCTTGTGCAGCACAAAAGACGCTTTGTGCATTATACATATTATATGTTTAAACACAGTTCGGACTCTCAGTTACATAGATATATCATACTATTTCATTACTGCCTCAAAATAACGAAGTCCAAGATGCTCACGATTTACTAATACACTTTTTCTAATAAGAATTTAAATTATATCATGAATTCATATCCGCGAATATCCAACTTTGCGTCAAAGTGTTGCCTATACAGCTAAGATTTAATGTTCCCTGAAAATTATACTGAATATTTTTATATGACGGAAACTTTATCTATACCTTTTTAAAACTTTATTGAATTTAGAATAGTTAAATATTTCTGCGCATTAGAATAGACATAATATATGCCTTCTTTACTATAGAATTAAGCTTCAAAATAAGTACTAGTAATGGTTTTAGTAAATAATATTAAATATATACGTATTTATATATATACTCTATGAATATAAATAAATTATATATGTGAAGATTTGGCAGTAGTAGAAGTTGACAGGCCTTACTCATATCGATAGGAGCCTTTTTTCAACAGTCTTCAGCGATAGCCCATCACTTATAAAGTAGGAGCGAGTCTTGTATCAGTGAAAAAGTAGAGAACCTGCAAAAAGTAAGCCGTAAAGTTGTAAATCCGTGGTCAGTCGCTCCAATCAGTTGCTAAATCTTTGTCTCAACCCTTTTGATCATTATAATCAACACTTTTGTAAACATGTATCCACTTATCTATCTAAATAAACAATTGATAATAATCCCATTATCTTACATGGGGGCTGACCCGCGCCAAAAGTCAAAGAGGCAATAATAATAGTGGTGTGCGTAAGCGTCGGGCGAATAGGGAAGAAAATTGAAATAGAAGCAGTTGCAGTTGGATTAATAAAATCGCAATAATGAAGTGTTCAGCGAAGAAGAACAAAAATCAGAATCAAAATAAATCAATGGACAGCAATGTGGGCAAAAAAGTCCGCCAAATGCCGAAATCGCGAATTTGGATTTTAACAAAACTTTTGTCTCGTCGCATGAAATAGAATATGAAATGAATACGTATTGCATATGCGTAAGATAGCAGCTCTTGGGGTAGTTGAAGATGAGTCGGTGTTTCGTTACATAGCAGATGGATTAAAGCTTCGAGATGATCTTAAATACCCTCTTTACAGTGCCACAACTTTCAAGGGGCAACGTAGCCAGATTCAAACGATCGAAACGATGACCAAATGAGGCGAAAGCAATCAGTGCAGCATAGGGACTTCAGAAAGCCAGGAACAGA
Organism: Drosophila eugracilis; assembly: GCF_018153835.1. Classification (NCBI taxonomy): domain Eukaryota; kingdom Metazoa; phylum Arthropoda; class Insecta; order Diptera; family Drosophilidae; genus Drosophila; species Drosophila eugracilis. Next base: position 25,453 of record NW_024573170.1, on the reverse strand, counting down.
AGGTAGGCGATCCGAGCAGCAGCCATCTCAAAATCAAAGGCATTGCTTCAACTGCGGTTCACACGAGCATATGACAGCCGAATGCCAGGAGGAAACAAAATGTTTTAATTGTAATGGCAGTGGACAAACCTCTCGAAATTGTCCAGGAATGGGACCGAGCATTAGTGTAATCAGCGAATCAAGGGAGAAAATGCTCATAATCAACAACAAAAATGTGTCCTGTTCAATTGACACTGGAGCAGATGTATCTCTTATGCGTATTAGGAAATACAAAAACAATTTTGCTGAATACCCACTATAAAAAAGCTACATTGCGATATCAGTGCTGGGTGCGTTGGATGCGAAGGTGGAGGTGGATGGAATTGATAGTCAGCAGGTTTCTCATCGTACCTTTATCAGGTAAAGTGAATGTCAACGTTATTATTGGCTTTCATTTTCTGAAGAAGTTTACTGTTGTGCTGGAAAATGGAAAATACGCCTTTACAGGAGGAGATGACGTTGTCGAACAGCTGATCAATGAAAATATTATGGAAATGTACATAGACGACATTGTTGTTTTTGAGCGAACAGCACAGGAATGTCTAAGCAACATGGAGAGAGCAGCAGTACGGCCTTGACATAAAATGGTCAAAATGACACTTTTTAAAGGAGGGAATTCATTTTATGGGCTACGAGAATGGGGTAGAGAATGGCATATCTGCCCATTCGTGGTAAATAGAAAGTTAAGGCTGCTAAACATTTCTTGATGCCGGTAAATATCCGAGGCATACCAGCATTCCTTGGGTAGTTAACCCACTACCCACTACCCACTTCTTCGGCAAATTTATTAAAAATTACGCTTTTATTGGTAAACCCTTTACAGAGCTGTTGAAAAAGGATGCCGTTTTCAAGATAGAAGGAGCCCAAAAGCAAGTAGTAGAACAACTCAGAGCAGCATTACAAGAAGAACCAGTATTGAAGATTTGGAGCCAGAGCGCAAAAACACAATTACATCTAAGCATCTAAGCATGGATTCGGAGGAACATTAATAAGCTAAGAACGTCACCTTCTGTATTCTTGGATTTAGGTCGGCGAATGCCTAGCATTAATATCCTTGCCCTGTGGTTTCCCTTAAAAATCAGAATATATAAAAACTGTGTAGAACAAGCTTCGGAATTGAATGTTAGTTAACATTAATACCGTTGTCGGGAGCAGTCATCTAACTAATACCTAAATCATTGCTTACAATTTGTTCAGCATCACTATATGCTAAAATATCTCTTATATCAAACAAGCCGAGTTTAGCGCTCGCAAGTCGCCGATCGCTCGGCGCGTCGCATTTCATTTCGTTCTCTACCGCTGCTAAAATAAATCTTAGAAAAAATGTCTCGACCTTTTCTTTTTCACCATTCACGGCACCGCATTTTTTTCCAGCAATTATAATCGAGATAATTATAACCGTTAATCTTTACAAAAAAAGTCACATTCGATTCGATTGCACTAGACGCTTGACGTGTCTCAATCCTAGACAAGTCGGTTTGCCTGTACTTTAATTGCTCGAAACCGTCTGTACATTATTTGTACGGCTAAGTCACCCAAATTTATTAAGCCACCTCTATCTTCATCCCTGATATCACTAACATTGCTATGTAGCTCTTAACTATCGATAAAGAAAGGGTCTTCTCGAGCAATAAAAGCCATAAGCAATAACCCATAAAAGCTTAACCGGTCTCCGCCAGCAAAAGGTAATACACCTTCAAGCCCAAAAGGGCGTGTGGGATGGATTATGGGTAAATGTCTGCACCACTCAATGGGAATGGGAAACCAGCGGTGCTGCACTAGCGATTGCACCAAAAGCAACTATTAACCCTGCATCCTACAAAGGCTGCTCGGCCTAAAAAAAAGCTAAGGCTATCATGGCCCAAGAGTGCACACCCATTCAGCAGTACATTACTGTAGATACTCTTATGAGAAATAGCGACAGAAGAAGCTAGAGGTGGAAACACATTTCACAAAAAAGTCGTACCTCTAACTCATAGGTTACAACTTAATGTAACCAGATCACCCTAGTGCGGTGCAGTTATTATTATATCTGCTACCCTTAAAGAAGACGTTATCTTTGCCTATACATGAATGGAAAACATAACCCAAGCTTTTGCCTTCATCTCTCATAAACAAAGGTAGCTGAGAGCCATTTCAATCTAGTTTATAACTTTAATTAAACGCGTTACTCGTTGAGTAAAAGGGTACACTAGATTCGTTGAAAATACTTTAACACGTAGAAGGAAGCGTTTCCGAGCGAAGTCGATTGAGCCATGTCCGTTTGTCAGTCCGTCTGTCTGTATGAACGCTGAGATCTTATGATCTATAAGAGGTAGAAAGTTGAGATTAAGTTTATTTCAGCATCATGCCACGCCCACTCTAACGCATAAAAATCACAAAAAACTCGCTGAAATCTCAGGAACTATTAGAGATAGAAAGTTGAAATTTAGAACGTATAATCTTTAGATGCCAGCGCATCTCGTGGTGTTACCATTATTCGGCCACACCCACTCTTAGCTCGAAAGATGGTTTTAGTATTTTGTAGAAAAGATGATATCTCGGTAATTATAAGTGATAGTAAGTTTGGATTAATCATGTAGGTTTTTATGCCCCCAATGCGAATTGTTTTTTCCGACCAAGCCAGGCACGCTCTAACGAAACGAAAAAGCAAAAATGCGAATATCTCGAGAATTATAAGAGCCTGAAAATTGTGCTAAAGAATACGAATTAAAGACATGTCACTGCAACTTGCTCATATATCTTATCCGGCCACGCCCACTCTAACGCCCATAAACCGCGGAAAACTGTGGCGTCCATAATATTATAATGTTCATTTGTATAACATATTTTTGCCAATATCTATCGATTTCCAAAAGATTTTTCAAATCGGATTATTATTTCGCTGTTTATGAAGAAATTTATGTTTTAAGGCCTCACGTGGGCAGTGATGTCACTCAACATGCTTTCTCCGACAATAGGTGGCGCTTTGGGAATTTCTACTAGCAAAATGAACATTTTAAAATTGTGTAAAACAGTAAGCGGTATCTTATAGTCGCGGCACTTGACTATAGCGTTTTCTCTTGCTTTCACTTCACCTTTGACCCCAGCTATTGGCCCATTGATCCACAAAAACTTCCCGACCTTCCGGACTTTGCCATCTTGCACTGGTTTAATCCTAACTCTATCGTCTGTTCTCCGACTACCTATGACAGGACAGCCAGAAGACTCCCAACACAACTTGTGGCAGATGACCATCATAAGAAAGCCATACGGGGGCTGGTGCCGTTCTGATCAGAAGGGATCTGACGCATTTGCTTTACATTTGAAAGAAATACATCCACTGGATCTTCGAATGTAGCACAAGTCGCAATAAAACAGCTGCACCAATGGAATTTAAAATTGTTCCTAATTTGTTAAATTATGTGCTTTATTCTTCTTTCTTTCTTTCTTTATTCTTTTTTAACTGTTTATTTGTTTTTTGTTTAGGTTAAATTTGAAATTTTATATTAGTATTTTGTGAAGGTATTAACATGAAATTTATTTTTTGTCCCTTGTAATTAGGGATGGGTCTTAAATAAAACTTACCTGAATGATCTAAAAAAAATCTGTACTTTAGCTGTACGAACACTTCAGAAATTAGATCAGTGGGCTGAATACGCGCCAGTCATTGCCTCATAAGCTAATAATATGACCACGTTTATAATTGTTACTTAAATGGACGCGTTAGACAACGAACAAAATAAATAAAACTGTTTAGTAATACACCATCTATTAACTTCCATATCTTATAGTAAGGGTGTTATTATTATTTTCTATTTTCTGCCCAATACTTATATAATTGTTCAGTTACATAATTTAATGTTCTAATTGCTTAAACTATAAGGCTATTTTTGGAGTCATTGATTTTTTGTATTGTATTTTTATAGCAGTTACTCGAAGTGTAAAAGGGTGTATTAGATTCGCTGAAAAGTATGTAACAGGTAGAAGGAAGCGTTTCCGACCCGAAGTCGATTGAACCATGTCCGTCTGTCCGTATGTTCTTATGAACGCTGAGACCTCAAGAACTATAAAAGATACAAAGTTGAGATTAACCATGAATATTATCAAGGTCCCTATTCAGTGCAAATTAATTACAGCATCCTGCCACGCCCACTCTAACGCCCGCAAATCGCCAAAATAATCTAAATGTAAGATCGCAGAAATCTCAGAACCTATTAGAGCTAGAAAATTGACGGTTTTCCCATTTTGTAGAAAAGCTTATATCTCGGTAACTATAAGAGATAGAAAGTTCGGATTAAGCATGTACGTTTTTATGATGCCCCAATGCCAGTTAGCCACGCCCACCCTAACTCATACAAAACCCGGAAAACCAAAAATGGAAAAATATCGGGACCTGTAAGAGCTAGAAATTTAGGCTTAGGATGCCACTGCAACTTGCGCAGTCGGCTTGCCGACATGCATAATAGTTTAAGCTTTGTCTTCGGGCCCCGACATGGGCAGACGAATCGATGTAACAGACCGCATGGCCGAAGCTTGATGTGGCTCCGCTGCTGACTCGGAGACGATGCTTAGATTCCTTTGGCACTTGGTTTTTAGTCTCTATTGGTATCCCAATAAAGAGAGGTCGCTCAAAGAAAGTTACTCCGGCGGAAGCCGTCATATTTCTGATTTTGGTTAACGTGCGTTGAGGGCCACTAACAACGAAGGTTGTTCCATCCACCGTATTTCTTAACGACGGCTAGCTGACGCCCCACAGCCAGTCACTTGCAAAAGCACCGCATCCCGGAGCGCCCGCCGCTGACCAAGAAGACGTGGGCCCTGTTACATAATCCGCCGACCTGGTTACACAACCCGCCGGCCATTGCAAGGCGCCACCGAACCTTAACCCCGGACGTTAACCCCGGCACCACGGCGACATAGACGGCAGCGTGGGACCCCCGTTATGTCATAACCTTATAAACACGCTCGTTCCCTATTATGTCCAAGCGGCACATCACCCCGACCCATACAACAAAGCCAACGATCTGCTTATTACGACAATATCCACCACAATGTCGACAACAACAACCACATCAATCATATACCACATCATTTATTACACATCATCATATAAACTAGAAATGTTATACACAGTTAAAAGTCGACATTTATTATGATGGCCGCGGTTTATGGGTGAGGTAGAGTAAGCACGGCTACATGAAAATATCACTTCGAGTTGCGGTGGCTTCTCAAGAATCCTTATAGCTACTGAGATTTAAGCGTTTTTAGCTTTCCGAATAGAAAATAGAAATTAAATACTTAATCCCAACTTTCTCTCATTTATAGTTACCGAGATATCAGACATTCAAAAAAAAGTGATAAATGTCTTTTGAAATTGGTGGCTTAATTTTTATCACTAATAGATCCTGAGATTTCCGAGATAGTGATTTGTAGGTGTTAGAGTGGACGGGGCAGGATGTTGAATAAAACTTGCGCTTGCTCAAGAATCTGAATGATTATTCTCAACTTTGTGCCTTTTATAGTTCCTGAGATCTCAACGTGCATACGGACAGCCGGACTTGGCGCAATCGACTTCGCTAATAATGCTGATCAAGAATATATTATATATATGTCCATATTCCCAGTTAATGTAGCATTCTGGTAATTTGGGAATTCGGGGAATTCCCTGCTTCTGCTTCACTCGTTGATGTTGAGCAAATGCACGGCAGCAGGGGCAGAGACGCTCTGCTGCTGAGTGAGGTCCGATGGTAAGATACCAAGAGTCTTGAGTAAGACAGAGATGGCTGCATACGCTCAACTTGAGTGAGTTTATGTCGTGAGCGCTTATGCTGAGTTAGTTGAACTTGGGTATTCGAACCGATCGGAACTCACTGTGTAACTGCAAGAATCTAGAACAGTATCAGCATGAATAACATACCCTTGCCGCCGACCGACATACCCCCGCCCCCGACATCAGAAGTGGGATCTGCTTTGCCTACTGCACATGCCACCGATCCGTATTTGTCAGCGTTGGAGCTACAAAACCGCAACCTACTGGAAATCATCAAAAACATGCAGACACCAAGGGCACCGCCAGCCGATGGAAAAGCATCATATGTGACTCTTCCAAAATTCTATCCTGACATCACTGGAGCGGATGCTTCCTCTTGGTGTTCAACAGTTGATCTAATTTTGGCGGATAACGTGCTCGAGGGTAGCAACCTGGTGATCGCCCTAAGCAAGGCACTAGAAGGCTGCGCATCTCAGTGGCTTTCCCAAATTTGCTTTGCCGGCATCACTTGGGCGCAGTTCAAGGAGCTGTTTATACAACGCTTTGTTGGAATTGAGACTTCTGCCGCCATGCTATTAAATGTTCTGAATGATCGAAAGCCGAAGGAGGGCTTCGCCGAATACGGCAGCCGTATTGTGACGCTACTTATGTCAAAATGGAAAACCAAGAATTTGCAGAAGATTGCGGTACCAGTACCGTTAGCTCACATGGCTCAAATTGATAATAATTTGTGGCATTGGCTGTTTACAACGAATGTGACGACTCGTAATGAGCTGCAGCAGCAGCTACAGGCTTACGCTTTCAAGAAGCGTAACAACGAGGAGGTCGGATATTCGACGGGTCCGGATAAGAAGAAAACAAGAATGCAGTCGCAGGTGAAGTACCATTTTTGTGGAAAGGTTGGCCACAAATATGCAGAATGCCGCTCTCGAATGGAGAAAGCATCAGCCCCAACAGAAAGGAGTTATAGCGTGAGCAACGCGACCGGAGTGAAGGATCGATCAAAAATTAAATGTTTTAAGTGCTGAGAAAACGGACATGTGGCTTCTGTATGCCCCAAAAATCGTACTGATGCAAGCAGCAAGAGCTACGAGAAGCGAGTTGACGTTTGTACACTGGCTCCACCAAGTGGAACAATTACGTTATCCGGTGAGTCTATTCCATATTGTTTTGATTCTGTAGCCGAATGTTCACTGGTCAAGGAGAGTGTTGCAGATAAATTCAGCGGAAAACGATTTCACAATATTGTAACTTTAAATGGTTCTGAGTAATATTAATATTGAACAATATTGTTTAGAAGTTGTGTTACATGTAGTTATGGACAAGTATTTGAAGCATGACGTGTTGATTGGCCGTGAAGTTTTAAGCCTGGGCTTTGGTGTATCAATTGATGCAGATAAATTTTGCTTTTATAATATAAAAAGAGTAAATGTTCTGAGTCTAGTGAAGTATGAAGAAATCATAAATTCTGATACTAATTTAATTGATTCTGATAAGACGATATTAAACAATATGTTGAGATGTCACTCGGATAGGTTTATTGACGGAACTCCAATGACTCGTGTGACGATAGGTCAATTAGAAATTAGGCTAATAGATCTACAAAAGACCGCACCATAACAAATGGAATTGTTATGGCGGGGGTCAAAGATCGCACCATAGCAGAAGGACTTGCTGTGGTGGGGGTCAGTGATGATCGCACCATGACAGAAGGATTTGTCATGGCGGGGATCGGTAATAATAACTGCATGTCGTAGAATGGTAAATTAGCCCACTGTATAAGTGTGGCAAAGAATGGTGCAGGTGCAGAATTGTGCAGGCATCATCAGCAGTCCAGAAAAAGAGATATACTCAGCTGCTGAGTAAGGTCTGTTCGTAGTGGCGTAGAAAAGGGATGGCATTATGATTTGCCAAAACTGTGAATTAGCTTAGAGTGTGCGGATAAAATAATTGAGAAACGAAGAATTCGATGGCCTAAGTGATGGCGATTCCCAGGAGGGGAACGAACTAATAGACGGCGTTAGTAAGCGTGCGTCTGTGTCCCAAGAGGGGAAAGAGCATGAAGACGGCACAAGTGAATGTGCGTCTGTGTCCCAAGAGGGGAATTGAGGACCGCACCAAAACAGCTGTCTCACAGGGATGAGAAGTGTTATGGCAGGGGTCAAGGTGATTGGGTGTAAGTGTGTACATCAAATTAAATTGAGAAACTAAGAGACAAATCTAAGTTGTGTGAAATCTGAATTATTGGAAAATTCTGATTCGAATTGAATGATATGAACAAGATCATCATAAGTTGAAAATTTATTATGTCTGTAAACAGGAGAAAATTGTGTTTCCTAGATAAAAACAAAAAAAAAATTGTCAGTTGGTGTTTGTGTAAGCGGCTCTGTAAGTTTGTAAATTTTAAGAGAAAAATAATGATCAAAATAAAATACCTAAGGAAAATAGTGTTCAGAATAAAATACCTGAGAAACGAATAAATTTGACTGAGGTAACCGACAACTGGTTAATTTCGGAGCAACAGCGAGATAGTGAGATTTTAGATATATCAACTAAATTAAGAAATAATGAATTACCAGATAATTTAGATAAAACCTATGAATTACGAAAATGTATTTTGCATAGGAAAATACAGCGAAATGGCAAAACTAAATGTCTACCGGTAATTCCAAGGTCATTTAGATGGGCAATTATCAATCATGTCCACGAATCAATAATGCATTTGGGATGGGAAAAGACATTAGATAAGGTTTATAGCTATTATTGGTTTGAAAATATGTCAAAATATGTGCGTCGGTTCGTAGAGAATTGTATCACTTGTAAACTATCGAAGCCACCCGTAGGTAAAGTGCAGGCAGAGTTACATTCTATTCCCAAAATAGATATACCGTGGCACACGGTACATATTGACATAACAGGAAAATTGAGTGGTAAAAATGACTTAAAAGAATACGTTATTGTCTTAATAGACGCATTTACAAAATTTGTTTATTTTTACCACACTTTGAAAATAAATACGGAAAGTTGTATTAAGGCCGTAAGATCAGTTGTGTCCTTATTTGGCTTGCCTACCCGAATTATAGCGGATCAAGGTCGTTGTTTTGCAAGTTCAGATTTTCGTGAATTTTGTTCCTCTCAAAAAATTAATTTGCATTTAATTGCCACCGGTGCGAGTAGGGCCAATGGTCAGGTCGAGCGAGTAATGAGTACACTCAAAAGTATGTTGACGGCTGTGGAAACCGGTCAGAGATCGTGGCAGGATGCGTTGGCCGAGGTGCAATTGGCAATGAATTGTACGGCGAATAGAGTAACTAAGTTTAGCCCATTAGAATTGTTAATTGGTAAGGAAGCTAGACCTTTTGGCTTACTACCAATAGATGAAAAAGTTGATGACAAAATAGACAGAGAAAATCTAAGAAAACAAGCCAAACAAAATATGGAAGACGGCGCACGATATGATAAGCGCAGGTTTGATAGTAATAAGGCGAAAATTATTAAACATAGTTTAGGCGATCACGTATTGATTAAGAATGAGGAGCGTCATCAAACTAAGCTTGACCCTAAATTTAAAGGGCCGTTTGAGATTGTCAAAATACTAGATGGAGATAGATATCTGTTAAAGTCCTTAACAAGTAAGCGAACTTACAAATACTCCCATGAATTCTTAAGAGCTTTGCCGAATAATGATCTAATATGCGAAGATAGGGACGGCACGATGGAAGATGCGTCTGACAATCAAGAAAGAGAATCATAACTACACTAAAGATTATTGTAATGTGTTAAAGGAACTACACAAATGTTAGAAAGTGTTAATGGAACTACACTAAAGATTATTGTAATGTGTTAAAGGAACTACACAAATGTTAGAAAGTGTTAAAGGAACTACACTAAAGATTATTGTAATGTGTTAAAGGAACTACACAAATGTTAGAAAGTGTTAAAGGAACTACACTAAAGATTATTGTAATGTGTTAAAGGAACTACACAAATGTTAAAAGAGTTAAAGGAACTACACTAAAAATATTGTAATGTGTTAAGGGAACTACACAAATGTTAAAAAGTGTTAAAGGAACTACACTAATGTTATATTGTAAGATGTGTTACAGGAATTACATAATTGTTAAAATGTGTCAAAGGAAATGCACGAATGTTTTATTTTACAAAAGAGAATAATGTTATAAAGGAATAACTAAATTAATTAATAAGATTATGTTTAAAGAAATGTAATGAATACGGAAGATTTGATATTTATATAAGTGATTTTTATATTGAAAGCTAAACACACGAGGACGTGTGATAGGTCAGGAAGGCCGTGTCGTAGTGCGATTCCCAGTTAATGTAGCATTCTGGTAATTTGGGAATTCGGGGAATTCCCTGCTTCTGCTTCACTCGTTGATGTTGAGCAAATGCACGGCAGCAGGGGCAGAGACGCTCTGCTGCTGAGTGAGGTCCGATGGTAAGATACCAAGAGTCTTGAGTAAGACAGAGATGGCTGCATACGCTCAACTTGAGTGAGTTTATGTCGTGAGCGCTTATGCTGAGTTAGTTGAACTTGGGTATTCGAACCGATCGGAACTCACTGTGTAACTGCAAGAATCTAGAACAGTATCAGCATGAATAACATACCCTTGCCGCCGACCGACATACCCCCGCCCCCGACATATACTTTATAGGGTCGGAAACAGGGTTTGCATTTACTACTCCGAGAGCTGAAGCAAAGCCGTGAAGCAGAGCCAGAACGAAAAATGATCTGCTCTGCTCTGCTCTGATTTGGAGGAGTTGCTAGCAATAGCAGAAAATTTTATTTTGTGCTCTGTGTAGCCGTAGCCGAAAATTGAGAGCGAAATGAGAGCAGAACAAATTAATATTTCTTGTGCTACGCCTATCACGTGAGCTCCACCAGTGCGTTCAAACACAGCGGTATGTACACGTTGAAAGAAAGATGAGCGCAAAACAAAACCAAAAGGAAAACTTTCATAAGTATCCAAAACCATTAACAATTCTATAAGAAAATAGAAAGCGATTTGTCATTCTTGGGATTATGTTAGGGAAACAAATCAGCTCTCATCCACTAAAACTGTGAAACCACCCCCAATTCCGATCTCCTATGTAAACTCAGGCATCAGATTGGCCCAACCATTTCTTTATTACGATTATTAAAAAATTATAGATTTTACCTGTATAATTATGCATTATTTATTGATATTATTGTTAGTCCTTTAAGTAACTAGAGATAATTCTGTAAAGCTCAAAAGTATTTTATTTTGATACTGCTGCCAGTTTGATCTAGCGATAAATTATCTCGGGTTTAATTATGTTGCTCTCTTACTTGTTTGGAAATGCATATGTACGACTAACTGTGCGTTGACGGATTTCAATCAGAAGGCTATCCGTTTTTATCCGATAAAGCCTTTTGTGTAATAAAGTCAGCTGAGCTTCTTGTCTTGTGTGAGGTGTACGCCCTGATACCTTTATTCTTGCTTTTGTGGATAGAGATGTGCTTCTCCAAAGTTTTAAGTCGCAAAAATTTCCTCAGCGAACTTCAGATTCCTCCGAATAATGAGTTCGCCACTAGAAAAAAGAAACAAAAAAGCACCAACGTTGTCGAGAATTATGCATTATCTCGTTTCCGTCTGGTAAAATGTGATAGGATTATTACGCAAACGGCCGTGTTTGGATACATTTGCGTTAATTATCGAGTTCCAATATAGAATGTAATAATTTCTGACAATATTATTCTTGAAGTACCAAGGTGTATGTAATTGGAAAATATGCGTTACGATTTATTAAAGAAAATATATTTATTAAATTCGTTTTGATTAGACAAGTTATTTTTTATTTTGAGTTTACTGGCCTTATGTTAGAAGCCTGAAATTGAACTGACTTAATTCTATTACTTTAATTTATTATGAAGCCTTGGTTTCAAGCTTTACATGTTTGTGTTTTTTTTTAAAAGAACTTTCCTTAACACTAAGCCTAACTCAATTGTATTCAAGCTTACTTCTCTTGAATGCAGGATTTACTCTTTCTGATTGTCCGTAACAAGACTGTTCGGACCTTGATCGGCTGTGGAAAAATTTATTATAATTGTTTAGTCTAGGTAGAGTCTGGTAACAAGACCCTTTTGTTTTCGATCTTACAGTGGGAAAATTTGGGGACTGTAAGTCTGTTTTCAATTTCGGTTTCTAATTCCTTTTGGGAAAGTTTGTTAATTTTCCATGGTCGATCTAGTTTACAATTTTTTCTTATAGATAAAAATAAAGTGAGGTGGCAAGTGAATGTGCAATTACAAATATGTCATTATATAAAATGTTCCAGGGTTGTTCGTTAATAGCGTAATGTTGGTGGTCTTCCTCAGAGTGTTTATATAGGCCAGAAGCTGTCTCAACGGCAGTTACTCTAACTAATACTAAGCTTATACTTCCCATAGGCCGACTCAAACATTGTCCTCATTTATAAATACTAGTAAGTCTTCACTAACGATTCACTGTTTTCCATTTATGGCGTGCGTAAAGCTTCACTATTCACTTTTCCACTCTAAGAGTTTTTTATTTTATGGGCGGCATTTAGGTAAGGTGTAGCTATTAAAGGCTTGCCAATATGAAGAAACCATTTATGAACAAGTTGAAATCTAAGCTAAAACTTTTTCGTTGTGAAAATTATGATATGTAAAACAGGCTGTTTCTTCTTAAAAGGTCGGTCAGAGAGAGACACGCACATATGGCAACACCTACGCAACTAGAATGTACGTTTGCGTTCATGATAATGTTGTACAATTTTCAATGAATTAATTCAATGTCCCAATAAATATAGAACACCATAGGTTCTTACAGTTTTGCCTTTGTTGAATATCAGATATGAATTTAATTTTAAACCTAAGAGCTCGCGCTGCGCTGCCTAGCTTTAAGCTAACCCTTGTCAAATATATTACTACGTTGCAAAGTTGTGCCTAACAATGCTGAAAGATTTCCGGGGGAAAATCAAAATCTTGAAATTCCGGGATATGAAATGTTTCTTGGACTTGTAGGACGACTTATTCTTTAATCACACAGCGATTCCTTCCCTTTAACTAACTAAGATATACATTTTGATTCTTTTAGGTCAATATTTTTTTACGAATTTTGATAAGGTTGGATGTTTTAAAATCTTTGGGTAAACCTAATATTTCATTTCCTGATACAACAATTTCAATGATATTTAGATGTATTACAGATTGGCTTTAAATATGTTTATAAGTCTAACCTGAATTTTTAAATTTAATGAAATTTCGTTACTAAAACCACTGTCTTTGTAAATGGAGTTTGCTAACATGTTTGAGATTCTAGATAAGTTATTGATTCTATCCTGAAGTTGATTGTTAATTATTATTTGGTCATTGTTATTGGTAAATAGATTGTTTAAATTTATTTTGTGATCTGGATAACCTGCGATGTATTTCCAGGCTGATCCAATTAATTCCGTGTTTTTGGTTCTATTATGAGTGTACAACGAGCTGTGAGTGATTGTGTTATTTCTTAAAGTATGGTAGTGGTAACTATTTGTACCCGATACCAGTAGATTAAAAGGGTATACTAGATTTGTTGAAAAGTATGTAACAGTTAGAAGGAAGCGTTTTTGACCCTATAAAGTATATATACTCGAGAAAAGGATCAAAAGCGCAGTCACTTGAGCTCAACCTATAATAGTGGATGCTGCTTTCTTTCGCTGTTAAGGATTTTTCAAGACTGTTTTAGCGCTAAATCCTTTCTATCTCTGCAGGCGTTACTTCGGAATATATGCCCTTAAAACGATTTGCGGGTTTTTTCTCCTTTTTTTGCTGATGTAAAAGTTTTTTTATTCTAGGTAAGATATTTCGATAATACTCTGTAATTATCTTCAGACTTCATTTAAATTTTGGTTTCCTGAATGTTGCTCTTTACAAGGGGTATTACGTGAAAGTTATTCTTGGCAATAAGCTCACCTTTTTCTTGTGTATAAATACGGTCAATATATACGGTCTATAATATTATAATGTATCTCCGGTCGACCTTCTATAACATATTTTTGTCAATATCTAGAAATTTACCAAAGATTTTTTAAATCGGAACATTATTTCGCTATTTATGAAGAAATATAGGTTATAAGGACTACCATGCACACTGGTTCCAATGCCCATTATTTTTTGCATAAACTTGAAAAATGAAGTTACAGACTTGAAACTTGGCACAAAAATTTGTGTCGATCGGGCCACGCCTTCCTTTCTGCCCCATAGAAACCTATGTACCCTGGGACAAAAATTTACAAAACATCCATGTATATTTTGCCAATATATTCAATATATTTTAAATAAATATAAAATAACTTTAGTAAATATCCTCTCAATCCCTATTTCCTCCCGCCCTACCAATATTCAACTTATATACTTACTTAATTAAGTTTTATTCACTTTCAACATCTAAATCAAAGTAATAGGCATCGATACATTAAAATGTATCCAAATTATCTTCATCATCGGTTTCTGTAGTAGGATAACTATTTAGGAAATCGACATTTGGTGGTGTTTAAAGATCAATAACTTCTAATGGGTAACTGCTGCGTTTTTTGTTTTGATGTACATGTGATGTGATGTGATGAATCAAATGCTCTACAATAAACGTCAGTCATGGTGTTTAAGAGACTATTTTGTTTTGCATGCGAACGTCTATCATTGCATTTTCGCCTGCGCAACCTTGTACCTTGGAACTGTCGGAGAGCATTTTTTTATTCCAGCATCAACATAAGCAACAAAGTTCTTAATCCTCTTTTTTAAAGGATCCTCTATGTTTTGCTTTAAGTTTCCAATTCGATGCTGCAACACAAAGTTGTACAAAATACACAAAGACTAATCACATTAAATAAATATTACATTAAACACTAAAATAAATACATACCTCCACTAATATTTCCCATATTACTTTGATTTAAAATGTTAAGTAGAACTTTTGCAATCTTACTTTAAAATGTGCTTTTATTTAGCGCTCCAAAAAAGTCAACGTTTCTGATCGACGAACAGCTCTCAAAAATAACGACGACGAATTGTTAAAAATTATTAAAGAAAATATTTTTATCAAATTCGTTTTTTTTATTTTGAATTTACTGGCCTTATGTTAGAAGCCAGAACCTGAACTGACTTAATTCTATTAGTTTAATTAATTATGAAGCCTTGGTTTCAAGCTTTACATGTTTGTATTTTTTTTTAAAAAAGAACTTTCCTTAACACTAAGCCTAACTCAATTGTATTCAAGTTTACTTCTCTTGTGCAATTACAAATATGTCATTATATAAAATGTTCCAGGGTTGTTCGTTAATAGCGTAATGTTGGTGGTCTTCCTCAGAGTGTTTATATAGGCCAGAAGCTGTCTCAACGGTAGTTACTATAACTAATACTAAGCTTATACTTCTCATAGGCCGACTCAAACATTGTCCTCATTTATAAATACTAGTAAGTCTTCACTAACGATTCACTGTTTTCCATTTATGGCGTGCGTAAAGCTTCACTATTCACTTTTCCACTCTAAGAGTATTTTATTTTATGGGCGGCATTTAGGTCAGGTGTAGCTATTAAAGGCTTGCCAATATGAAGAAACCATTTATGAACAAGTTGAAATCTAAGCTAAAACTTTTTCGTTGTGAAAATTATGATATGTAAAACAGGCTGTTTCTTCTTAAAAGGTCGGTCAGAGAGAGACACGCACATATGGCAACACCTACGCAACTAGAATGTACGTTTGCGTTCATGATAATGTTGTAAAATTTTCAATGAATTAATTCAATGTCCCAATAAATATAGGAACACCATAGGTTCTTACAGTTTTGCCTTTTGTTGAATATCAGATATGAATTTAATTTTAAACCTCGGCTCGCGCTGCCTAGCTTTAAGCTAACCTTTGTCAAATATATTACTACGTTGCAAAGTTGTGCCTAACAATGCTGCAAGATTTCGGGGAAAATCAAAATCTTGAAATTCCGGGATATGAAATGTTTCTTGGACGTGTCGGACGACTTATTCTTTAATCCACAGCGATCCTTTCCCTTTAATTAACTAAGATATACATTTTGATTCTTTTTAGGTCAATTTTTTTTACGAATTTTGATAAGGTTGGATATTTGAAAATCTTTGGGTAAACCCTAATATTTCATATTCCTGATACAACAATTTCAATGATATTTAGATGTATTACAGATTGGCTTTTAAATATGTTTATAAGTCTAACCTGAATTTTTAAATTTAATGAAATTTCGTTACTAAAACCACTGTCTTTGTAAATGGAGTTTGCTAACATGTTTGAGATTCTAGATAAGTTATTGATTCTATCCTGAAGTTGATTGTTAATTATTATTTGGTCATTGTTATTGGTAAATAGATTGTTTAAATTTATTTCGTGATCTGGATAACCTGCGATGTATTTCCAGGCTGAGCCAATTAATTCCGTGTTTTTGGTTCTATTATGAGTGTACAACGAGCTGTGAGTGATTGTGTTATTTCTTAAAGTATGGTAGTGGTAACTATTTGTCCCCGATACCAGTAGACTAAAAGGGTATACTAGATTTGTTGAAAAGTATGTAACAGTTAGAAGGAAGCGTTTTGCTCTAAAAAGTATATATATTCTTGAAAAGGATCAAAAGCGCAGTCACTTGAGCTCAACCTTAAATAGTGGTTGCTGCTTTCTTTCGCTGTTAAGGATTTTTCGAGGCTGTTTTTAGCACTAAATCCTTTCTCTTGTACCGCCTTTGCTATCTCTGCAGGCGTTACTTCGGAATATATGCCCTTAAATACGATTTGCGGGTTTTTCTCCTTTTTTTGCTGATGTAAAAGTTTTTTTATTCTAGGTAAGATATTTCGATAATACTCTGTAATTATCTTCCAGACTTCATTTAAATTTTTGTTTCCTGAATGTTGCTCTTTACAAGGGTATTACGTGAAAGTTATTCTTGGAAATAAGCTCACCTTTTTTCTCGTGTTTCAATACGGTCAATATATACGGTCTATAATATTATAATGTATCTCCGGTCGACCTTCTATAAAATATTTTTGTCAATATCTAAAAATTTACCAAGATTTTAAATCGGAACATTATTTCACTATTTATGAAGAAATATAGGTTATAAGGACTACCATGCACACTGGTTCCAATGCCCATTATTTTTGCATAAACTTGAAAAAATGAAGTTACAGACTTGAAACTTGGAACAAAAATTTGTGTCGATCGGGCCACGCCTTCCTTTCTGCCCCATAGAAACCTATGTACCCTGGGACAAAAATTTACAAAACATCCATGTATATTTTGCAATATATTCAATATATTTAAATAAATATCAAAATAACTTTAGTAAATATCCTCTCAATCCCTATTCCCTCCCTTTACCAATATTCAACTTCAAACTAAATACTACATCTTAAACAGTTATAATATACTTACCTAATTAATTTTTATTCACTTTCAAAATCTAAATCAAAGTAATAGGCATCGATACATTAAAATGTATCAAATTATCTTCATCATCGTTATCTGTAGTAGGATAACTATTTGGAAATCGATATTTGGTGATGTTTAAAGATCAATAACTTCTAATGGGTAACTGCTGCGTTTTTGTTTTGATGTACATGTGGATGCTGGAAACCATCGGATGTGATGAATCAAATGCTCTACAATAAACGTCAGTCATGGTGTTTAAGAGACTATTTGGTTTTGCATGCGAACGTCTATCATTGCGTTTTCGCCTACGCAACCTTGTACCTTGGAACTGTCGGAGAGCATTTTTTTATTCCAGCATCAACATAAGCAACAAAGTTCTTAATCCTCTTTTTCAAAGGATCCTCTATGTTTTGCTTTAAGTTTCCAATTCGATGCTGCAACACAAAGTTGTAAAGGCTTTCGGTTTCGCGTCCATGTGCCAGACAATTCTCTAGCATTTCTGCATAACATAGGTTTTTTTTTTGTAAAATAGATCAAAAACGAGCAAAAAAGGTTAATATCATCGTATTGTAAATAAATGCTAGAACAAAACTGCGTTCATAGTTGTTATAATCCGGCCTACTTTTGTTTCCACGAAATACGAAAAATGCTAGGTTAACATTGTTAAATATACAATTGTACAAAATACACAAAGACTAATCACATTAAATAAATATTGCATTAAACACTAAAATAAATAAATACCTCCACTAATATTTCCCATATTACTTTGATTTAAAATGTTAAGTAGAACTTTTGCAATCTTACTTTAAATATGCTTTTATTTATGCGCTCCAAAAAGTCAACGTTTCTGATCGACAAACAGGATGACTTTCTGGGTCACCGAATTTAGCAGGGCTGCAAATTCAGTAACGAAATTTCGATTTTTAAATGCAACTAATATACATTTCTAGAGTGATAAAATTTTTTTATTCGTAACTTAAAAAAAATGGGTATTTGCAAAAAATTTTGGGCATTGGGACCAGTGTGCCATTGATATTGACGTTCTTATAATTTCTTTACATCCTTTCTCTGGCAGTAGGTGGTGCTTTGTGAATTTCCACTATGAAATGAATATTTTAAAATTGTGTAAAAATAGTAACGGGTATCTCACTCACGCCGCACTCAACTATAACGTTGGTTCTTGTTAATATTGTAAGTATGGTTATATGGTCAGAAAAATCATAATTAATTGCTAGATAAAGGTGTTTATCTTGTATTCTTGAAACTTGGTTTTCGACGAAGGTTGTGAAGATGAAAATGACGTCGACAAATTGTTAAAGAATTATTGAAGAAAATATTTTTATTAAATTCGTTTTTTTTTATTTTGAATTTACTGGCCTTATGTTAGAAGCCAGAACCTGAACTGACTTAATTCTATTAGTTTAATTAATTATGAAGCCTTGGTTTCAAGCTTTACATGTTTGTATTTTTTTTTAAAAGAACTTTCCTTAACACTAAGCCTAACTCAATTGTATTCAAGCTTACTTCTCTTGAATGCAGGATTTACTTTTTTCTGATTGTCCGTAACAGGACTGTTAGGGACCTTGATCGGCTGTGGAAAATTTATTATAATTGTTTAGTCTAGCTAGAGTCTGGTAACACTTTTTTTTCGATCTTACAGTGGGAAAATTTAGGGACTGTAGTCGTTTTCAATTTTTCTAATTCCTTGGGAAAGTGTTAATTTTCCATGGTCGATCCAGTTACAATTTTTCTTATAGATAAAAAAAAGTGAGGTGGCAAGAATGGCAATTACAAATATGTCATTATATAAAATGTTCCAGGGTTGTTCCGTTATAGCGTAATGTTGGTGGTCTTCCTCAGAGTGTTTATATAGGCCAGAAGCTGTCTCAACGGCAGTTACTCTAACTAATACTAAGCTTATACTTCCCATAGGCCGACTCAAACATTGTCCTCATTTATAAATACTAGTAAGTCTTCACTAACGATTCACTGTTTTTCCATTTATGGCGTGCGTAAAGCTTCACTATTCACTTTTCCACTCTAAGAGTTTTTTTATTTTATGGGCGGCATTTAGGTAAGGTGTAGCTATTAAAGGCTTGCCAATATAGAAGAAACCATTTATGAACAAGTTGGAAATCTAAGCTAAAACTTTTTCGTTGTGAAAATTATGATATGTAAAACAGGCTGTTTCTTCTTAAAAGGTCGGTCAGAGAGACACGCACATATGGCAACACCTACGCAACTTAGAATGTACGTTTGCGTTCATGATAATGTTGTACAATTTTCAATGAATTAATTCAATGTCCCAATAAATATAGAACACCATAGGTTCTATTGTTTTGCCTTTGTTGAATATCAGATATGAATTTAATTTTAAACCTAAGAGCTCACGCGCTGCGCTGCCTAGCTTTAAAGCCAACCCTTGTCAAATATATTACTACGTTGCAAAGTTGTGCCTAACAATGCTGCAAGATTTCCGGGGGAAAATCAAAATCTTGAAATTCCGGGATATGAAATGTTTCTTGGACTTGTAGGACGACTTATTCTTTAATCACACAGCGATCCTTTCCTTTAACTAACTAAGATATACATTTTGATTCTTTTAGGTCAATATTTTTTTTTACGAATTTTGATAAGGTTGGATGTTGTAAAATCTTTGGGTAAACCTAATGTTTCATTTCCTGATACAACAATTTCAATGATATTTAGATGTATTACAGATTGGCTTTTAATATGTTTATAAGTCTAACCTGAATTTTTTAAATTTAATGAAATTTCGTTACTAAAACCACTGTCTTTGTAAATGGAGTTTGCTAACATGTTTGAGATTCTAGATAAGTTATTGATTCTATCCTGAAGTTGATTGTTAATTATTATTTGGTCATTGTTATTGGTAAATAGATTGTTCAAATTTATTTCGTGATCTGGATAACCTGCGATGTATTTCCAGGCGAGCCAATTAATTCCGTGTTTTTGGTTCTATTAGTGAGTGTACAACGAGCTGTGAGTGATTGTGTTATTTCTTAAAGTATGGTAGTGGTAACTATTTGTCCCCGATACCAGTAGATTAAAAGGGTATACTAGATTTGTTGAAAAGTATGTAACAGTTAGAATGAAGCGTTTTTTAAAAGTATATATATTCTTGAAAAGGATCAAAAGCGCAGTCACTTGAGCTCAACCTTAAATAGTGGATGCTGCTTTCTTCGCTGTTAAGGATTTTCCAAGACTGTTTTTAGCGCTAAATCCTTTCTCTTGTACCGCCTTGATCTCTGCAGGCGTTACTTCGGAATATATGCCCTTAAATACGATTTGCGGGTTTTTCTCCTTTTTTTGCTGATGTAAAAAGTTTTTTATTCTAGGTAAGATATTTCGATAATACTCTGCAATTATCTTCAGACTTCATTTAAATTTTTTGTTTCCTGAATGTTGCGTCTTTACAAGGGGTATTACGTGAAAGTTATTCTGAAATAAGCTCACCTTTTTCTCGTGTTTAAATACGGTCAATATATTACGGGTCTATAATATTATAATGTATCTCCGGTCGACCTTCTATAAACTATTTTTGTCAATATCTAGAAATTTACCAAAGATTTTTTAAATCGCAACATTATTTCGCTTTTTATGAAGAAATATAGGTTATAAGGACTACCATGCACACTGGTTCAATGCCCATTATTTTTTGCATAAACTAGAAAAAATGAAGTTACAGACTTGAAACTTGGCACAAAAATTTGTGTCGATCAAGCCACGCCTTCCTTTCTGCCCCATAGAAACCTATGTACCCTGGGACAAAAATTTACAAAACATCCATGTATATTTTTGCCAATATATTCAATATATTTTAAATAAATATAAAATAACTTTAGTAAATATCCTCTCAATCCCCTATTCCCTCCCGCCCTACCAATATTCAACTTCCAAACTAAATACTACATCTTAAACAGTTATAATATACTTACTTAATTAATTTTTATTCACTTTCAAAATCTAAATCAAAGTAATAGGCATCGATACATTAAAATGTATCCAAATTATCTTCATCATCGTTATCTGTAGTAGGATAACTATTTAGGAAATCGACATTTGGTGGTGTTTAAAGATCAATAACTTCTAATGGGTAACTGCTGCGTTTTTTATTTTGATGTACACTTTCCTTGATGTGGATGCTGGAAACCATCGGATGTGATGAATCAAATGCTCTACAATAAACGTCAGTCATGGTGTTTAAGAGACTATTTGGTTTTGCATGCGAACGGCTATCATTGCATTTTCGCCTACGCAACCTTGTACCTTGAACTGTCGGAGAGCATTTTTTTATTCCAGCATCAACACAAGCAACAAAGTTCTTAATCCTCTTTTTGAAGATCCTCTATGTTTTGCTTTAAGTTTCAATTGATGCTGCAATACAAAGTTGTAAAGGCTTTCGGTTTCGCGTCCATGTGCCAGACATTCTCTAGCATTTCTGCAACATAGGTCTATGTTGTTATTTTTTTTTTTTGTAAAATGGAGCAAAACGAGCAAAAGGTTAAGTTAATCGTGACCTAAATAATGTAAGAGAACAAAACTGCGTTAATAGTTGATATAATCCGGCCTACTTTTTGTTCCACGAAACACGAAAAATGCTAGGGTTAATATTAAATATAATTGACAAAATACACAAAGACTAATCACATTAAATAAATATTACATTAAACACTAAAATAAGTAAATACTCCACTACTATTTCCCATATTACTTTGTTTTTAAAAATGTTAGTAGAACTTTTTGCAATCTTACTTCAAAACGTCTTCTATTTAGCGCCCCAAAGTCAACGTTTCTGATCGACGAACAGATGACTTTCTGGGTCACCGAATTTAGCGGGCTGCAAATTCAGTAACGAAATTTCGATTTTTAAATCCAATAATATACGTTCTAGAGTTAAAATTTTTTTATTCGTGGCAAAAAAAATGGGTATTTACAAAATTCTGGGCATTGGGGACCAGTGCAAGCCATTGATATTGACGTCGCTATTTTTCTTAACATGCTTTCGGCATGGTGGTGCTTTGTGAATTTCCACTAGCAAATGAATATTTCAAAATTATGGTCAAATAGTAACGGGTATCTCACTCACGCCGCACTCAACTATAGCGTTTGTTCTTGTTAATATTGTATTGTTATATGGTCAGAAAATCATAATTAGCTGCGAGATAAGGTGTTTATCTTGTATTCTTGAAACTTGGTTTTCGACTTAAAGGTTATAAGATGAAATGACGACGACGAATTGTTAAAGAATTATTAAGGAAAATATTTTTATTAAATTCGTTTTTTTTATTTTGAATTTACTGGCCTTATGTTAGAAGCCAGAACTGACTTAATTCTATTAGTTTAATTTAATTATGAAGCCTTGGTTTCAAGCTTTAAATGTTTGTATTTTTTTTTAAAAGAACTTTCCCTGAACACTAAGCTTAACTCAATTGTATTCAAGCTTACTTCTCTTGAATGCAGTAGATTTCTCTTTCTCAATGTCTGTAATAGGACTGGCCGGACCTTGATCAGCTGGAGAAAAATTTATTATAATTTTTTAGGTCTAGGTAGAGTCTGGTAACAAGACTCTTTGTTTTCGATCTTGCAGTGGGAAAAAGGGACTGTAAGTTGTCTTTTTTCTAATTTCGGTTTCTAATTCCTTTTGGGAAAGTTTGACTAATTTTCCATGGTCGATCTAGTTTACAATTTTTCTTATAGATAAAAATAAAGTGAGGTGGCAAGTGAATCATAATACAACTACAAATATGTCACTATATGAAATATTTCCAGGGTTAATAGCGTAATGTGTTGGTCTGCTTTAGAGCGTTTATATATGGCCAGAAGCTTTCTCAACGGCAGTTACCAACTAATACTACGCTATCACTTCCATAGGCCGACTTCAAATATTGTCCTCATTTATAAATTAGTAAGCCTTCAATATGATTCACTGCTACATTTATTGGCGAGCTAAAAGCTTCACTATTCACTTTTGGGCTCTAAAGTGTTTTATTTTATGGAGGGCAGCATTTTAAGTAAGGTGTAGCAACTATTAAAGCACCAGCCTGAAACCATTGCTGAGCAAATTTGAAATCTAAACAAAACACCGTTGAAAATTCTGATATATAAGAACGGCTGTTTCACAAAGGTCAGTGAAGAGACACGCCACATGTAACACCACTGCGCAACTAGAATGCCTTTGGGCATTCAACGATATTATTGTACGGTTTTCCAGTAGATTATTCAAGTATCCAAACAAATATAGAACACCGCAGAGGTTCTTGCAGTTTTGCCTTACATTGATATCAGTGTGATTTAATTTTAAACCTAAGGCTCGCCCTCTACTATTTTAAACTAACCTTATCAAATATATTCTTTACGTTGTTGCAAAGTTGTACTATGATACACGAGATTCAGGAAATCAAGATCTTAAAAATTCAGGATATGAGAAATGTTTCTTGGACTTGTAGGACGACTTATTCTTTAATCACGTGATGCTTTTCCTTTAACTAACTAAGATATACATTTGATTCTTTTGAGTCAATATTTTTACAATTTTGATAAGTTGGATATTTGTAAATCTTTAGATAACTAATATTTCATTTCCTATTAACAATTTCAATGATATTTGAATTATATTGGAATTAAACTTTAATATGTTTATAAGTCTAACCTGAATTTTCGTTAATGAAATTTCATTACTGAGCCACTGTCTTTATGAAGTAGGTTTGCTAACATATTTGAGATTCTAGATAAGTTGTCCAGTTATCTAGAAGTTGATTTGAGTATTAATTATTATTTGAATTAATTATTGACTGATAAATAGATTGTTTCAAATTTATACATTTCAATGATCTGGATACAACCCGATGTGTTTCAGGCTGAGCCAAGTTAATTCCGTATTTTAGTTCTGTTGTAGGTATTACAACGAAGCTGTAGTGATTATGTTATTTCTTGAAATCTGGTAATAACTATTTCTGATAAGTAGATTAAAGGGTATACTAGATTGTTGAAATTATGTAGGATTAAGATAGGCTGTTTTTAAGTATATATTCTTGAAAAGGATCAAAGCGCAGTCATGGGCCTCAACCTTAAATAGTGGATGCTGCTTTCTTTCCTTTATTCAAGGATTTTTCAGACTATTTTTAACGCTAAATCCTTTCTCTTGCTTTATTCCTTACCTATCTCTGCAGACATTACTTGGAATTCTTATCAAATACTGATTTGCAGGGTTTTTCTCCTTTTTGCTGATATATAAAGTTTTTTATTCTAGGTAAGATGTTTCGAATGTCACTCTGTAATTATCTTCCAGACTTCATTTAAAATTTTTGTTTCTAGATATTGCCTCTTTACAAAAATTCATTACGTAGAGATTATTCTTGAAATAAAGCTCACTTTTCTCGTGTTATTAGTCAATATATACAGTCTAATGTTATAATGTATCTCAGTGTTCTCGATATTTTTATCAATATCAAATTTACCAAAGATTTTTAAATCACTGACATTATTTCGCTATTTATGAAATATGGTATAAGGACTACCATGCACACTGGTTCAATGCCCGTGCACATAAACTGAAAAGTAAATTTACAGACTTGAAACCAGCACAAATTTATTATCGATCAGGCCGCCTTCCTACCCCATAGAAACCTAGCAACCTTATAGGTTTCAAAAGATTTACAGAAACATCCATGTATATTTTGTAACCTATTCAATGTATTTTAAATAAATATAAAATAACTTTAGTAAATATCCTCTCAATCCCTATTCCCTCCCGCCCTACCAATATTCAACTTCCAAACAAATACCATCCCAAACAGTTACCAATATACTTACTTAATTAATTTTGTCCACTTTCAAAATCTAAATCAAAGTAATAGGCATCGATCTACATTAAAATAACTCAAATTATCATCATCGTTATCTGTAGTAGGATAACTATTTAGAAATCGACATTTGAGTAGTTTAAGATATTAACTTCTAATAGGTAACTGCTGCGTTTTTATTTTGATAACCACTTTCATGATGTGGATGCTGAAACCATCGGATGTGATGAATCAAATGCTCTATGACTAAGCATCTGATCATGGTGTTAAGAGACTATTTGGTTTTGCATGCGTGAACATATCATTACATTTTCAACCTACATAACCTTGTACCTTGGAACTGTCAGGCATTTTTATTTAAGCATCAACATAATAGCAAGTTTCTTAATCCTCTTTTT
>NW_024573169.1:0-5593 GCF_018153835.1 Drosophila eugracilis | reverse complement strand
AAACTTCCGCTCAGGAAGAAGAAACAATAGTAAAAACCTGGGGGTGGACTGGTCCCAGCAGGGGTCGTCCTCCGGCCAGCGACGGTGGAACAAATTCTGGACAGATGGAGGAGGAAGCCCAGGGGCAAACAGCAGAGCCTGTTGGTGCCGGAAGGGGGCTCGAACGTGGAATGTCGCTTCGGCAGAGGCCGAAGAAGTCACTATCCGACAGGCGAACCGAAGGCAGCCGAGGAGGCCCGTCGACCGGACACCACAAGAGGGCAGCGACGTGGGGACGATATGAGAGACGTCGAGTGGCAGATCCAGGCGGGAGTCCACCTGCTCCCAACCACCCAGGCTCACATCCGGGAGCGTTGGGCCGGGTTGCGGTTTGGACAGCACCGCAGCGTCCTGGTGCCCAATGGGGATGTCACCCTCCAGGTCATCTTCGGGCGAGGGCCGCATCATGATCCGGCCCCCACACGCCAGCCGCCGCCATAAAAACGGGGGGTGACGCCTGGGCGCATAAAAGAGGATAAGATATAAAAATTAGGAATAGCCATGGAGTCAAACAATGAAGTATTTAGGATAATTTGTCATAGTTGTAGGGAGAGTCAAATAATGAAGTATTTAGGATAATTTGTTATAGTTGTAAGGAGAGTCAAATAATGAAGTATTTAGGATAATTTGTTCATAGTTATAAGGAGAGAAAAGACACTGAAATAGTTGCTGTTGAGTTATTAAATATAAAGATTTGAATTTGAATGCGCGGGCGCGCCTTAGTAACCACGATCGGTCACACCACCGGGCCGAACGGTCACACTACAGAAAGGGATTTTTCGGGAACGGGCACACTGGCGGCACCCACCGGGTATATGGAGGACCAGTTTCTGGGAAAGAGTCACTTGTGCGGTGGATCTCACCCAGGTAAGATCAGCCCTCTCCCGCAGTCTGGGCACCCTCACCAGCACTAGTCACTTTTGGGTCAGATTTAGCCTCAGGCTAAATCTAATAAAATTCGACCTCGGTCATACCGAGGGAGCACTGCCATCGGCCATTCGCCGATGCTTGTCGCAGCAGATCCACGGGATCCCTGCCAGGCACTGTCGCAACAGCCTTTACCCGGCTTTTTGCGTCTCTTACGCGATCGGACCTTCGGGGCCTCGCGTCATCTCTCAAGAGTCCCACAGGGATTTCGCATCTCTTACGCGTCGGACCTCAAAGGCCTCGCGTCATCTCTCGTAAGAGTCCCACAGGGACTTTGCATCTCTTACGTCGGACCTCAAGGGGCCTCGTCATCTCTCGCAAGAGTCCCCCCAGGGACTTTGCAGTTCTTACGCGACGGACCCCAAAGGGCCTCGCATCATCTCTAGCAACAGCCCTACCGGGGCTTTACATCACCACACGCCGGACCCAAAGGCCTCGTGTCATATCTCACCCGAGACCCACTGGGTTTCTAGTCATTCTTTTATCCTTACCGATTCCATAATCTTTTCCTCAATTCACACTCGCTCGCG
The DNA here is from genome assembly GCF_018153835.1 of Drosophila eugracilis. Classification (NCBI taxonomy): domain Eukaryota; kingdom Metazoa; phylum Arthropoda; class Insecta; order Diptera; family Drosophilidae; genus Drosophila; species Drosophila eugracilis. The sequence goes on along the minus strand of NW_024573169.1, from coordinate 4,097 downwards.
TAACGGGCCCTCGGGCCGTCACCCATTATCTCGTTTCCATTTTTTCTCTTCTTTCTTTTTAGCTAGCGGATCGCCCAGACGGTCAGGCCCCTGTTCCCAAACGGCCCCTCCCCGGCACCCTACGAGCATCGGACACCTGACTACCCCTCCGGAAGCTCTCCCTCCTGGCCCCGCAGACCGCCCGGCGACGACCCCGCCGAACCTTGTTAAATAACTCTGTAACCTTAGAAATGAAATAAACAACTAAGATATAATCTAACCTAACCGAACCGTCCTTACTCTGGGTGGAACCTTCTTTTCTAGCAACCACGCCTGACATCAAACTAAATGTTGGAACGAACTGCTGGTATCCGGTGAACCGTCCCAGGCTTCCCGAAGCAGGACCGTTACAACCTTATTACCGTTATCAAATATGCCAACTTAAATTTTCCCATTTTTCCTAATTTAAGTTGCAGTATTATTGCTATAACTAAGCCAATAGTTACTCGAATCTGGAATGGCATATCTCGTTCGATTCCTTGTTAAATTTCTAACAAAACTGCAGTCACAGCTAAAATGGCGAATTTTGATCCATTTCTCGCAAAAATGGACGATTTTCCCGTTATTATATATGTGATATTTGGTTTAACCATTTTTCCTAATTGAACTGGCAGTATTACGGCTATAACTAAGCCAATAGTTACTCGAATCTGGAATGGCCTACCTCGTTCGATTCCTTGTTAAATTTCTAACAAAACTGCATTCACAGCTAAAATTGCGAATTTTGATCCATTTCTCGCGAAAATGGACGATATTACCGTTATCAAATATGCCAACTTAAATTTTCCCATTTTCCCTAATTTAAGTTGCAGTATTATTGCTATAACTAAGCCAATAGTTACTCGAATCTGGAATGGCATATCTCGTTCGATTCCTTGTTAAATTTCTAACAAAACTGCATTCACAGCTAAAATGGCGAATTTTGATCCATTTCTCGCAAAAATGGACGATTTTCCCGTTATTATATATGTGATATTTGGTTTAACCATTTTCCTAATTTAACTGGCAGTATTACGGCTATAACTAAGCCAATAGTTACTCGAATCTGGAATGGCCTACCTCGTTCGATTCCTTGTTAAATTTCTAACAAAACTGCATTCACAGCTAAAATTGCGAATTTTGATCCATTTCTCGCAAAAATGGACAATATTTCCCGTTATCAAATATGCCAACTTAAATTTTCCCATTTTTTCTAATTTAAGTTGCAGTATTATTGCTATAACTAAGCCAATAGTTACTCGAATCTGGAATGGCATATCTCGTTCGATTCCTTGTTAAATTTCTAACAAAACTGCATTCACAGCTAAAATGGCGAATTTTGATCCATTTCTCGCGAAAATGGACGATTTTCCCGTTATTAAATATGTGATATTTGGTTTTCCCATTTTTTCTAATTTAAGTTGCAGTATTATTGCTATAACTAAGCCAATAGTTACTCGAATCTGGAATGGCCTACCTCGTTCGATTCCTTGTTAAATTTCTAACAAAACTGCATTCACAGCTAAAATTGCGAATTTTGATCCATTTCTCGCAAAAATGGACGATTTTCCCGTTATTAAATATGTTATATTTGGTTTAACCTTTTTTCCTAATTTAACTGGCAGTATTACGGCTATAACTAAGCCAATCGTTACTCGAATCTGGAATGGCCTACCTCGTTCGCCTACCTTGTTAAATTTCTAACAAAACTGCATTCACAGCTAAAATTCCGAATTTTGATCCATTTCTCGCGAAAATGGATGATATTACCCGTTATCAAATATGCCAACTTAAATTTTCCCATTTTTTCTAATTTAAGTTGCAGTATTATTGCTATAACTAAGCCAATAGCTACTCGAATCTGAAATGGCCTACCTCGTTCGATTCCTTGTTAAATTTCTAACAAAACTGCATTCACAGCTAAAATTCCGAATTTTGATCCATTTCTCGCGAAAATGGACGATATTACCCGTTATTAAATATGCCAACTTAAATTTTCCCATTTTTCCTAATTTAAGTTGCAGTATTATTGCAATAACTAAGCCTATAGCTACTCGAATCTGGAATGGCATATCTCTTTCGATTCCTTGTTAAATTTCTAACAAAACTGCATTCACAGCTAAAATTGCGAATTTTGATCCATTTCTCGCGAAAATGGACGATATTACCGTTATCAAATATGCCAACTTAAATTTTCCCATTTTTCCTAATTTAAGTTGCAGTATTATTGCTATAACTAAGCCAATAGTTACTCGAATCTGGAATGGTACATCTTGTTCGATTCCTTTGTAAATTTCTAAAAAAACTTCATTCACAGCTAAAATTGCGAATTTTGATCCATTTCTCGCGAAAATGGACAATATTACCCGTTATCAAATATGCCAACTTAAATTTTCCCATTTTTCCTAATTTAAGTTGCAGTATTATTGCTATAACTAAGCCAATAGTTACTCGAATCTGGAATAGCATATCTCGTTCGATTCCTTGTTAAATTTCTAACAAAACTGCATTCACAGCTAAAATTGCGAATTTTGATCCATTTCTCGCAAAAATGGACGATTTTCCCGTTATTAAATATGTGATATTTGGTTTAACCTTTTTTCCTAATTTAACTGGCAGTATTACGGCTATAACTAAGCCAATAGTTACTCGAATCTGGAATGGCCTACCTCGTTCGATTCCTTGTTAAATTTCTAACAAAACTGCATTCACAGCTAAAATTCCGAATTTTGATCCATTTCTCACGAAAATGGATGATATTACCCGTTATCAAATATGCCAACTTAAATTTTCCCATTTTTTCTAATTTAAGTTGCAGTATTTTTGCTATAACTAAGCCAATAGTTACTCGAATCTGGAATGGCCTATCTCGTTCGATTCCTTTTTAAATTTCTAACAAAACTGCATTCACAGCTAAAATTCCGAATTTTGATCCATTTCTCGCGAAATTGGACAATATTACCGTTATCAAATTGCCAACTTAAATTTTCCCATTTTTCCTAATTTAAGTTGCAGTATTATTGCTATAACTAAGCCTATAGTTACTCGAATCTGGAATGGCATATCTCGTTCGATTCCTTGTTAAATTTCTAACAAAACTGCATTCACAGCTAAAATTCCGAATTTTGATCCAATTCTCGCGAAAATGGACGCTATTACCCGTTATCAAATATGCCAACTTAAATTTTCCCATTTTTCCTAATTTAAGTTGCAGTATTATTGCTATAACTAAGCCTATAGTTACTCGAATCTGGAATGGCATATCTCGTTCGATTCCTTGTTAAATTTCTAACAAAACTGCATTCACAGCTAAAATTCCGAATTTTGATCCAATTCTCGCGAAAATGGACGCTATTACCCGTTTTCAAATATGCCAACTTAAATTTTCCCATTTTTCCTAATTTAAGTTGCAGTATTATTGCTATAACTAAGCCTATAGTTACTCGAATCTGGAATGGCATATCTCGTTCGATTCCTTGTTAAAACTGCATTCACAGCTAAAATTCCGAATTTTGATCCAATTCTCGCGAAAATGGATGCTATTACCCGTTATCAAATATGCCAACTTAAATTTTCCCATTTTTCCTAATTTAAGTTGCAGTATTATTGCTATAACTAAGCCAATAGTTACTCGAATCTGGAATGGCATATCTCGTTCGATTCCTTGTTAAATTTCTAACAAAACTGCATTCACAGCTAAAATTCCGAATTTTGATCCATTTCTCGCGAAAATGGACAATATTACCGTTATCAAATATGCCAACTTAAATTTTCCCATTTTTCCTAATTTAAGTTGCAGTATTATTGCTATAACTAAGCCAATAGTTACTCGAATCTGGAATGGCATATCTCGTTCGATTCCTTTTTAAATTTCTAACAAAACTGCATTCACAGCTAAAATTCCGAATTTTGATCCATTTCTCGCGAAAATGGACAATATTACCCGTTATCAAATATGCCAACTTAAATTTTCCCATTTTTCCTAATTTAAGTTGCAGTATTATTGCTATAACTAAGCCTATAGTTACTCGAATCTGGAATGGCATATCTCGTTCGATTCCTTGTTAAATTTCTAACAA
>NW_024573167.1:0-3078 GCF_018153835.1 Drosophila eugracilis | reverse complement strand
AGCCAATAGTTACTCGAATCTGGAATAGCCTATCCCGTTCGATTCCTTGATTCAAATTTCTAACAAAACTGCATTCACAGCATAAAATTGCGAATTTTGATCCATTTCTCGCGAAAATGGACGAATATTACCGTTATCAAAATATGCCAACTTAAATTTTCCCATTTTTCCTAATTTAAGTTGCAGTATTATTGCTATAACTAAGCCAATAGTTTCTCGAATCTGGAATGGCATATCTCGTTCGATTCCTTGTTAAATTTCTAACAAAACTGCATTCACAGCTAAAATTGCGAATTTTTGATCCATTTCTCGCAAAATGGACAATGTTACCCGTTATCAAATATGCCAACTTAAATTTTTCCCATTTTCCCTAATTTAAGTTGCAGTATTATTGCTATAACTAAGCCAATAGTTATCTCGAATCTGGAATGGCATATCTCGTTCGATTCCTTGTTAAATTTCTAACAAAACTGCATTCACAGCTAAAATTGCGAATTTTGATCCATTTCTCACGAAAATGGACAATATTACCCGTTATCAAATATGCCAACTTAAATTTTCCCATTTTTCCTAATTTAAGTTTCAGTATTATTGCTATAACTAAGCCAATAGTTACTCGAATCTTGAATGGCATATCTCGTTCGATTCCTTGTTAAATTTCTAACAAAACTGCATTCACAGCTAAAATTGCGAATTTTGATCCATTTCTCGCGAAAATGGACGATATTACCGTTATCAAATATGCCAACTTAAATTTTCCCATTTTTTCTAATTTAAGTTGCAGTATTATTGCTATAACTAAGCCAATAGTTACTCGAATCTGGAATGGCATATCTCGTTCGATTCCTTGTTAAATTTCTAACAAAACTGCATTCACAGCTAAAATTGCGAATTTTGATCCATTTCTCGCAAAAATGGACGATTTTCCCGTTATTATATATGTGATACTTGGTTTAACCATTTTTCCTAATTTAACTGGCAGTATTACGGCTATAACTAAGCCAATAGTTACTCGAATCTGGAATGGCCTACCTCGTTCGATTCCTTGTTAAATTTCTAACAAAACTGCATTCACAGCTAAAATTGCGAATTTTGATCCATTTCTCGCGAAAATGGACAATATTACCGTTATCAAATATGCCAACTTAAATTTTCCCATTTTTCCTAATTTAAGTTGCAGTATTATTGCTATAACTAAGCCAATAGTTTCTCGAATCTGGAATGGCATATCTCGTTCGATTCCTTGTTAAATTTCTAACAAAACTGCATTCACAGCTAAAATTGCGAATTTTGATCCATTTCTCGCGAAAATGGATAATATTACCCGTTATCAAATATGCCAACTTAAATTTTCCCATTTTTCCTAATTTAAGTTGCAGTATTATTGCTATAACTAAGCCAATAGTTACTCGAATCTGGAATGGCATATCTCGTTCGATTCCTTGTTAAATTTCTAACAAAACTGCATTCACAGCTAAAATTGCGAATTTTGATCCATTTCTCGCGAAAATGGACAATATTGCCGTTATCAAATATGCCAACTTAAATTTTCCCATTTTTCCTAATTTAAGTTGCAGTATTATTGCTATAACTAAGCCAATAGTTACTCGAATCTGGAATGGCCTATCTCGTTCGATTCCTTGTTAAATTTCTAACAAAACTGCATTCACAGCTAAAATTGCGAATTTTGATCCATTTCTCGCGAAAATGGACGATATTACCCGTTATCAAATATGCCAACTTAAATTTTCCCATTTTTCCTAATTTAAGTTGCAGTATTATTGCTATAACTAAGCCAATAGTTACTCGAATCTGGAATGGCCTACCTCGTTCGATTCCTTGTTAAATTTCTAACAAAACTGCATTCACAGCTAAAATTCGAATTTTGATCCATTTCTCGCGAAAATGGACAATATTACCGTTATCAAATATGCCAACTTAAATTTTCCCATTTTTCCTAATTTAAGTTGCAGTATTATTACTATAACTAAGCCAATAGTTACTCGAATCTGGAATGGCATATCTCGTTCGATTCCTTGTTAAATTTCTAACAAAACGCATTCACAGCTAAAATTCGAATTTTGATCCATTTCTCGCGAAAATGGACAATATTACCGTTATCAAATATGCCAACTTAAATTTTCCCATTTTTTCCTAATTTAAGTTGCAGTATTATTGCTATAACTAAGCCAATAGTTACTCGAATCTGGAATGGCATATCTCGTTCGATTCCTTGTTAAATTTCTAACAAACATTTACAGCTAAAATTTGATCCATTTCTCGCGAAAATGGACAATATTGCCGTTATCAAATATGCCAACTTAAATTTTCCCATTTTTCCTTATTTAAGTTGCAGTATCATTGATATAACTAAGCCAATAGTTATTCGAATCTTGAATGGCATATCTCGTTCGATTCCTTGTTAAATTTCTAACAAAACTGCATTCACAGCTAAAATTGCAATTGATCCATTTCTCGCGAAAATGGACAATATTACCGTTATCAAATATGCCAACTTAAATTTTCCCATTTTTTCTAATTTAAGTTGCAGTATTATTGCTATGACTAAGCCTATAGCTACTCGAATCTGAAATGGCATATCTCGTTCGATTCCTTGTTAAATTTCTAACAAATCTGCATTCACAGCTAAAATTGCGAATTTTGATCCATTTCTCGCGAAAATGGACGATATTACCCGTTATCAAATATGCCAACTTAAATTTTCCCATTTTTCTAATTTAAGTTGCAGTATTATTGCTATAACTAAGCCAATAGTTACTCGAATCTTGAATGGCATATCTCGTTCGATTCCTTGTTAAATTTCTAACAAATCTGCATTCACAGCTAAAATTGCGAATTTTGATCCATTTCTCGCGAAAATGGACAATATTGCCGTTATCAAATATGCCAACTTAAATTTTCCCATTTTTTCTAATTTAAGTTGCAGTATTATTGCTATAACTAAGCCAATAGTTACTCGAATCTGGAATGGCATATCTCGTTCGATTCCTTGTTAAATTTCTAACAAATCTTCACAGCTAAAATGAATTTGATCCATTTCTCGCAGAAAATGGACAA
>NW_024573166.1:0-3543 GCF_018153835.1 Drosophila eugracilis | reverse complement strand
TAGATGATATGGATGGATGGATTTCCTATCTATATCATCTATTTAAAAAATATATGTATATATTGACATTGGCTTATAATATTATTATATATTATTTAATATATATTAATGCTATAACAAAATGTTTATGTATATACATGTATAAGGAGTACATATAAATTATATATATTTTGATATATTTTTAATTATTACGATAATAAAGAATATTTTAAAGTATATATAATTTATAAGTAACCAGCTTGCCGTCATTGGCTACAATGGGAGTCTATAAGTGTCCAATAGTTCCCATTTTGATGAAGGCAGCGAAATGAAGGTTCATTATCTAATAAGAGATGTATATAAAGAGAGATATATAAAAAAAGAAATTAAACAAGTACAAGTCTCATAAAGAGACTAAGTTAATAATATGGGAGTCTATATGTGTCCAATAGTCCCCATAATGGTAGCCAAATGAAACGTCATCTTATTAGTGACGCCGTAATAAAACCACTTCTACATAAATAAAGAAATTATACAAGTACAAGTCTCATAAAGAGACTAAGTTAATAATATGGGAATCTATAGGTGTCCAATAGTCCCCATAATGGTAGCCAAATGAAACGTCATCTTATTAGTGACGCCGTAATAAAAGCACTTCTATATAAATAAAGAAATTATACAAGTACAAGTCTCATAAAGAGACTAAGTTAATAATATGGGAGTCTATAGGTGTCCAATAGTCCCCATAATGGTAGCCAAATGAAACGTCATCTTATTAGTGACGCCGTAATAAAAGCACTTCTACATAAATAAAGAAATTATACAAGTTCAAGTCTCATAAAGAGACTAAGTTAATAATATGGGAGTCTATAGGTGTCCAATAGTCCCCATAATGGTAGCCAAATGAAACGTCATCTTATTAGTGACGCCGTAATAAAAGCACTTCTATATAAATAAAGAAATTATACAAGTACAAGTCTCATAAAGAGACTAAGTTAATAATATGGGAATCTATAGGTGTCCAATAGTCCCCATAATGGTAGCCAACTGAAACGTCATTTTATTAGTGACGCCGTAATAAAAACATTTCTATATAAAGAAAGAAATTATACAAGTACAAGTCTCATAAAGAGACTAAGTTAATAATATGGGAATCTATAGGTGTCCAATAGTCCCCATAATGGTAGCCAAATGAAACGTCATATTATTAGTGACGCCGTAATAAAAACACTTCTATATAAAGAAAGAAATTATACAAGTACAAGTCTCATAAAGAGACTAAGTTAATAATATGGGAATCTATAGGTGTCCAATAGTCCCCATAATGGTAGCCAACTGAAACGTCATTTTATTAGTGACGCCGTAATAAAAACATTTCTATATAAAGAAAGAAATTATACAAGTACAAGTCTCATAAAGAGACTAAGTTAATAATATGGGAATCTATAGGTGTCCAATAGTCCCCATAATGGTAGCCAAATGAAACGTCATATTATTAGTGACGCCATAATAAAAAAAAACTTCTATATAAATAAAGAAATTATACAAGTACAATAATTCGTATCATAAAGTAACTAAATTATCTTAATATGATATCTGTAAAATTCTTAAATAACGATGGATTGACTTGGTATAATAATAAATGAATGGATTATTAAGAAGGTTTTCACACATGTGCGTGTGTACCTATAATTATTATATATTATATATATAATATATTTATATATATATATATAAGAAAAACCTATACAATATTTCTATATTATATAGGAAAATAACATATAAACATAGGCAGGCAGTTGTTGCCGTCCAAAACTTATGTTATCCCAATAATAAGATATTTAACATTATTCATATAAATATATAATAATTTATATATTGATATGACTTATATATACAATATTTATATGAAATAATAAGAAAATATATCTATATTTATATTATATGGTAGGAAGTGGTTGCCGACCAGATATATTGACCAAAATTTATGTTATGTCAAAAATATTAAGAAATTATGTATAATACATATAAATATAATAAGTTATATATTGATATAACTTATAAATACAATACTTATATGGAAATAATACAAAAAAATATATACATTATATGGAAAAAATAGAAAAATCCATAATATGATGAAACCTTAGTATGAAAAATGACGTTTTCACTGAAGGCGTGTCCAAAAAACATATATAGGTAGGCAGTGGTTGCCGACCAGATATATTGACCAAAACTTATGTTATGTCAATAATAATAAGAAATTATGTATTATACATATAAATATGATAAGTTATATATTGATATAACTTATAAATACAATATTTATATGAAATAATAAGAAAATATATCTATATTATATGGAAAATATAGAAAAATCAATAATATGATGAAACCTTAGTATGAAAAATGACGTTTTTACTGAAGTCGTGTCCAAAAACATATATAGGTAGGCAGTGGTTGCCGACCAGATATATTGACCAAAACTTATGTTAAGTCAATAATAATAAGAAATTATGTATTATACATATAAATATAATAAGTTATATATTGATATAACTTATAAATACAATACTTATATGGAAATAATACAAAAAAATATATATATTATATGGAAAAAATAGAAAAATCCATAATATGATGAAACCTTAGTATGAAAATGACGTTTTCACTGAAGGCGTGTCCAAAAACATATATAGGTAGGCAGTGGTTGCCGACCAGATATATTGACCAAAACTTATGTTAAGTCAATAATAATAAGAAATTATGTATTATACATATAAATATAATAAGTTATATATTGATATAACTTATAAATACAATATTTATATGAAATAATATAAAAAATATATATATTATATGGAAAAATAGAAAAATCCATAATATGATGAAACCTTAGTATGAAAAATGACGTTTTCACTGAAGGCGTGTCCAAAAACATATATAGGTAGGCAGTGGTTGCCGACCAGATATATTGACCAAAACTTATGTTATGTCAATTATAATAAGAAATTATGTATTATACATATAAATATAATAAGTTATATATTGATATAACTTATAAATACAATATTTATATGAAATAATATAAAAAATATATTATATTATATGGAAAAATGAAAAATCCATAATATGATGAAACCTTGGGTATGAAAAATGACGTTTTCACTGAAGGCGTGTCCAGAACATATATAGGTAGGCAGTGGTTGCTGACCAGATATTGACCAAAACTTGTTATTATGCTCAATAAGAAATTCTCTGAGTTGCAGCAGTAACGCAATAGTTATATTATGACTTAGGTTCAATATATATGAGATACAGTTAAACTTTTAAAGAAGAGTATATACATCTTGTTAAAAGAATGAAAATACCCATTTATCAGCGTGTCCAAAACTACTATATGATGGTCAGTTGTTGTCCAAAAGATCGTACCTTCATTATATATATAAATTTTGTCAATATTATGTGCGAAATTTATAATAATAATATTATCCGTATAGTTTTGTTGCATTTTCTTAGAATATTGAACTTGGCTACGCGGTTAATATTTATTGCCCTTAGATA
>NW_024573165.1:0-3355 GCF_018153835.1 Drosophila eugracilis | reverse complement strand
ACAAATATTTCAATGAATAATGAAATTTCTTGAAGAAATTGATTATTTTTTTTCTAAAATTCAATGGGAAGATATTTGAAAATCATTTCCAATACCTTTTTAAAACCAAAATTAGGTTCATGAATCAAGGTGCTCAAGATCTAAAAACAATGAAATATGGTGAACACTTTACATTCTGTAACACCGATTCGAGGTTGGAAACATGCGAGGCCTTATAACCTTAATTTCTTTATAAATAGCGAAATAATGTTCCGATTCGAAAAATCTTTGGTAAATCGATAGATATTAACAGAAATAAGTTACACAAAGTGGAACGAGGGCATTCATAATAATATTATAGACGCCACAGTTTACCGCGGTTTGTAGGCGTTAGAGTGGGCGTGGCGGATAAAAACTCGTGGAAAGTTGCAGTGGCATCCCTAAAACACACATTCTTAAGCCTAACTTTCTAGCTCTTTTAGTTCCCAAGATTTTTGCATTTTTGGTTTTTCGGGTTTTGCTGGCGTTAAGCTGGGCGTGGCTAGATGGAAAAAAAACAATTCGCATTTGGGGCATCATAAAAATCTACATGCTTAATCCGAACATTCTATCACTTATAGTTACCGAGATATCAGGTTTTCTTGAAAATGCGAAAACCGTCTTTTGAGCTTGGTGGGCGTATGGGTGGGTGTGGCCAGATAATTGTACCACTTAAAGATGCGCTGGCATCCAAAATTTATACATACTGAATTTTAACTTTCTAGCTCTAATATTTCCCGAGATTTTCGGGATTTTAGTTTTTTTGTGGGCGTTAGAGTGGGCGTGGCAGGTTGCTGAAGTAAACTTGCGTTGTCCCGGGACCTCAAGAATCTTCATGCTTAATCTCAACTTTGTATCTGCTATAGTTCCTGAGATCTCAGCGTTCATACGGAGGGACAACGGACGGACGGACGGGCGGACGGACAGACGGACATGGCTCAATCGCCTTCGCTATTGATCCTGATCAAGAATATATATACTTTATAGGGTCGGAAACGCTTCCTTCTATCTGTTACACACTTTTCAACGAATCTAGTATACCCTTTTACTCTACGAGTAACGGGTATAAAAAAACTTGTTTTCTTAATTTTTATGAATACGGGAGGGAAAATACATATATATAGACTCACTTGGACACGTGGTGGAGATGATTTTTCTACTGGACCTTACTTTAACTTTTCTGTCCCATTAAAAAATTTATTGGGGTTTGCTGAAGATTATAAAAAGGTTTTGTTGAATTGTAAACATGAACTTGTGCTAATGCTAACTAAAAACCTAGATGATGTCTTTGAAAAAAAAGAGATTGGAACAAACATTTTCTCTACGAGTAACGGGTGTAAAAAAACATGTTTTCTTACTTTTTATGAATAAGTGAAGGAAAATACGTATATATAGACTCACTTGCACACGTAACCATGTTTTATCACTAATGTGACAGGTTAATAGCCCATAAATCTGTACAAGAACCAGGTTTGATTACCTACTGTAGTCAACGCTAGAGTGACAGAATACTTCCACGCCCAATACATACCTGTCAGACGGGATCGCACTGGTGTGGGAACACAGACATGTTTTGCGGCACTCAAGCAATTTAACGGAATTCTCAGCAATCAAGACGAAAAGAAATGATAGACGAAACTGCTAAGTTGTCCAATTTATTCACAAAGTCGCACAGGCGAAAATTTTTAGAATATTAGAAACTTATTGTCCGTATTAAAAGTACACCATAGGATAGCCAGAAGTCTAAACTTCTTATGTACCGCACTTAAGGTGGTAGCGGGCACTCCTGATGTTTCTGACCTTAAAATGTTTAAAATGTCCTAGTGCCGACTGATAGATAATTATCAACACGCAAACGCATGATAAAATTAATAAGCTCACAGATACTGTTAATAAAATTATTAAAGCAAAACAAAACGATATAGTTGACACTTCACACTTAATTATCAACGAGTGTCTAGCTCGGCTCAGCACTGACGATGGCCCTGAGATAACTACCAACGGCACACATCTCATTACATTCGAGCGAGTTGATGAAATTTTTTGTACGTCTTCGTAAAATTTTAAAATTAGGGAAATTTTTTGAAAATTTGGAAAATGCGTACAGGAACACAGATCATAAGTCAATCGAACTGCAAGTAGCAGGTTGATGGCTTGATGACGACACGGAAAATCACAAAATGATTGGTACTTTCTTAACGGGCAATAATCATGTCGGTATCTGTTGAAGTTACAAATTGATTTGTATCTATATAGTTTTTTATTAGTACCTGATATTCAATTTTAGTCTTTGTTTTGTGTTTTTTTTTTGTGGTGCCAAAGGATGCGGTTTTTACACTGCCTAAAAAGAGTTATTTTTATGATTATTTTGGTTATTGGGTTTTTGTATTATATTTTATGGCATGCGTGGTTCCATTTAAAATGTCAAACAGAATGCAAATTAGCGTGAAACATACTTTAATGGTGAAAGGTGCAACTGCAAGTGACCAGTTCAAGGTTTAAAAAAATGCTGTGGGTGTGTGGAATAAAATTTTAAGATTGCATGAGTGTTTGTTTGACTCTTTTTATAAAAAGGTGTACATTGCAATAATTAAAATTCGAAATTGAATTTACTGCGGCGAAAAGGCACGGCGCGTGCAAACGAAAGGGAGATCCGATGTTAACTAATTTATTCGACTTTGATTATCTTATGCTATAGACAGAGAAGAAGACAAAACGCGAGAGAGGGAGGGGGGGAACGTGGGCCGAATTCGAAATCTTCGAGTGCATCCGCTGAGACCCGTTCGTCTAAACCACCTGAACTATGGGATGTATGGTTAGAAAGTTATCGAGCGATGCTCGTCTGCGAGAGTAGTTTAATCAAGACGAACACTACGCATTTATTTCTTACTGCACTTCATTATGACAGTAACATTGACTACAGGCTTCATCAAGGTGTCGCCATAGGAAAAATGGATAAAATTTGCACGTATTGCAGCGCACTCAAATTTAAGATCGAAACGCCAGGGATGTGATTGTTGCGCTAGAGGAAAAATCAAATTGCCGAATTACATTCAGCATCTAAACGACTCTCATCGTTGCTTTCAGGCGTAACAAATGTTTCAAAAAATTTTTTTTACTGAAAAATTCAAAGGTGAAGACGTACTGTTACCCAATGATTCCTACGGATATACCATTCGACTTCAAACGTTTACAGGTCCCGGTGCGACTTGCCGTCGCAATAACTATCAACATAACATGAAATGTCTCGTAAAGGTGGTCGGAGTCTATTTTATCTTACTTGCTAATGGAGTTTACTTGCTGCGACAGCAGATTAAATGAGTTTTCTGAACTTTAT
>NW_024573164.1:0-525 GCF_018153835.1 Drosophila eugracilis | reverse complement strand
TTATCAAATAATATGCCAACCAAAATTTTTCCCCGGTTTCCTAATTTAAGTTGCAGTATTATTTGCTATAACTAAGCCAAGTTACTCGAATCTGGAATGGCATATCTCGTTCGATTCCTTGTTAAATTTCTAACAAAACTGCATTCACAGCTAAAATTGCGAATTTTGATCCATTTCTCGCAAAAATGGATGATATTACCGTTATCAAATATGCCAACTTAAATTTTCCCATTTTTCCTAATTTAAATTGCAGTATTATTGCTATAACTAAGCCAATAGTTACTCGAATCTGGAATGGCATATCTCGTTCGATTCCTTGTTAAATTTCTAACAAAACTGCATCACAGCTAAAATTGCGAATTTTGATCCATTTCTCGCAAAAATGGATAATATTACCGTTATCAAATATGCCAACTTAAATTTTCACATTTTTTCTAATTTAAGTTGCAGTATTATTGCTATAACTAAGCCAATAGTTACTCGAATCTGGAATGGCATATCTCGTTCGATTCGTTGTTAAATTTC
>NW_024573163.1:0-4980 GCF_018153835.1 Drosophila eugracilis | reverse complement strand
TATAGCCATAATACTGACACTTAAAGGAGGAAAAATGATAAAACCAAAGTTTAAATTTAATAAAAAACCAAAAATTTAATAAAGAATCCAACGAGCTATGCCATTCCAGATTCGGGCTACTATTGGCTTAGTTATAGCCATAATACTGACACTTAAAGGAGGAAAAATGGTAAAACCAAAGTTTAAATTTAATAAAGAATCCAACGAGCTATGCCATTCCAGATTCGGGCTACTATTGGCTTAGTTATAGCCATAATACTGTCACTTAAAGGAGGAAAAATGGTAAAACCAAAGTTTAAATTTAATAAAGAATCCAACGAGCTATGCCATTCCAGATTCGGGCTACTATTGGCTTAGTTATAGCCATAATACTGTCACTTAAAGGAGGAAAAATGGTAAAACCAAAGTTTAAATTTAATAAAGAATCCAACGAGCTATGCCATTCCAGATTCGGGCTACTATTGGCTTAGTTATAGCCATAATACTGTCACTTTAAAGGAGGAAAAATGGTAAAACCAAAGTTTAAATTTAATAAAGAATCTAACGAGCTATGCCATTCCAGATTCGGGCTACTATTGGCTTAGTTATAGCCATAATACTGTCACTTAAAGGAGGAAAAATGGTAAAACCAAAGTTTAAATTTAATAAAGAATCCAACGAGCTATGCCATTCCAGATTCGGGCTACTATTGGCTTAGTTATAGCCATAATACTGACACTTAAAGGAGGAAAAATGGTAAAACCAAAGTTTAAATTTAATAAAGAATCTAACGAGCTATGCCATTCCAGATTCGGGCTACTATTGGCTTAGTTATAGCCATAATACTGTCACTTAAAGGAGGAAAAATGGTAAAACCAAAGTTTAAATTTAATAAAGAATCTAACGAACTATGCCATTCCAGATTCGGGCTACTATTGGCTTAGTTATAGCCATAATACTGACACTTAAAGGAGGAAAAATGGTAAAACCAAAGTTTAAATTTAATAAAGAATCCAACGAGCTATGCCATTCCAGATTCGGGCTACTATTGGCTTAGTTATAGCCATAATACTGTCACTTAAAGGAGGAAAAAAATGGTAAAACCAAAGTTTAAATTTAATAAAGAATCTAACGAGCTATGCCATTCCAGATTCGGGCTACTATTGGCTTAGTTATAGCCATAATACTGTCACTTAAAGGAGGAAAAATGGTAAAACCAAAGTTTAAATTTAATAAAGAATCCAACGAGCTATGCCATTCCAGATTCGGGCTACTATTGGCTTAGTTATAGCCATAATACTGACACTTAAAGGAGGAAAAATGGTAAAACCAAAAGTTTAAATTTAATAAAGAATCCAACGAGCTATGCCATTCCAGATTCGGGCTACTATTGGCTTAGTTATAGCCATAATACTGACACTTAAAGGAGGAAAAATGGTAAAACCAAAGTTTAAATTTAATAAAGAATCCAACGAACTATGCCATTCCAGATTCGGGCTACTATTGGCTTAGTTATATATAGCCATAATACTGACACTTAAAGGAGGAAAAATGATAAAACCAAAGTTTAAATTTAATAAAGAATCCAACGAGCTATGCCATTCCAGATTCGGGCTACTATTGGCTTAGTTATAGCCATAATACTGTCACTTAAAGGAGGAAAAATGGTAAAACCAAAGTTTAAATTTAATAAAGAATCCAACGAGCTATGCCATTCCAGATTCGGGCTACTATTGGCTTAGTTATAGCCATAATACTGACACTTAAAGGAGGAAAAATGGTAAAACCAAAGTTTAAATTTAATAAAGAAACCAACGAGCTATGCCATTCCAGATTCGGGCTACTATTGGCTTAGTTATAGCCATAATACTGACACTTAAAGGAGGAAAAATGGTAAAACCAAAGTTTAAATTTAATAAAGAATCCAACGAGCTATGCCATTCCAGATTCGGGCTACTATTGGCTTAGTTATAGCCATAATACTGACACTTAAAGGAGGAAAAATGATAAAACCAAAGATTAAATTTAATAAAGAATCCAACGAACTATGCCATTCCAGATTCGGGCTATTATTGCCTTAGTTAGCCTTAGATATAGCCATAATACTGACACTTAAAGGAGGAAAAATGATAAAACCAAAGTTAAATTTTAATAAAGAATCCACCGAGCTATGCCATTCCAGATTCGGGCTATTATTGGCTTAGGTATAGTCAAAATACTGTCACTTAAAGGAGGAAAAATGGTAAAACCAAAGTTTAAATTTAATAAAGAATCCATCGAGCTATGCCATTCAAGATTCGGGCTACTATTGGCTTAGTTATAGCCATAATACTGACACTTAAAGGAGGAAAAATGGTAAAACCAAAGTTTAAATTTAATAAAGAATCTAACGAGCTATGCCATTCCAGATTCGGGCTACTATTGGCTTAGTTATAGCCATAAAACTGTCACTTAAAGAAGGAAAAATGGTAAAACCAAAAGTTTAAATTTAATAAAGAATCCAACGAGCTATGCCATTCCAGATTCGGGCTACTATTGGCTTAGTTATAGCCATAATACTGTCACTTAAAGGAGGAAAAATGGTAAAACCAAAGTTTAAATTTAATAAAGAATCTAACGAACTATGCCATTCCAGATTCGGGCTACTATTGGCTTAGTTATAGCCATAATACTGTCACTTAAAGGAGGAAAAATGGTAAAACCAAAGTTTAAATTTAATAAAGAATCTAACGAGCTATGCCATTCCAGATTCGGGCTACTATTGGCTTAGTTATAGCCATAATACTGACACTTAAAGGAGGAAAAATGGTAAAACCAAAGTTTAAATTTAATAAAGAATCTAACGAGCTATGCCATTCCAGATTCGGGCTACTATTGGCTTAGTTATAGCCATAATACTGACACTTAAAGGAGGAAAAATGGTAAAACCAAAGTTTAAATTTAATAAAGAATCTAACGAGCTATGCCATTCCAGATTCGGGCTACTATTGGCTTAGTTATAGCCATAATACTGACACTTAAAGGAGGAAAAATGGTAAAACCAAAGTTTAAATTTAATAAAGAATCCAACGAACTATGCCATTCCAGATTCGGGCTACTATTGGCTTAGTTATAGCCATAATACTGTCACTTAAAGGAGGAAAAATGGTAAAACCAAAGTTTAAATTTAATAAAGAATCCAACGAGCTATGCCATTCCAGATTCGGGCTACTATTGGCTTAGTTATAGCCATAATACTGTCACTTAAAGGAGGAAAAATGGTAAAACCAAAGTTTAAATTTAATAAAGAATCTAACGAGCTATGCCATTCCAGATTCGGGCTACTATTGGCTTAGTTATAGCCATAATACTGACACTTAAAGGAGGAAAAATGGTAAAACCAAAGTTTAAATTTAATAAAGAATCCAACGAGCTATGCCATTCCAGATTCGGGCTACTATTGGCTTAGTTATAGCCATAATACTGACACTTAAAGGAGGAAAAATGGTAAAACCAAAGTTTAAATTTAATAAAGAATCCAACGAGCTATGCCATTCCAGATTCGGGCTACTATTGGCTTAGTTATAGCCATAATACTGTCACTTAAAGGAGGAAAAATGGTAAAACCAAAGTTTAAATTTAATAAAGAATCCAACGAGCTATGCCATTCCAGATTCGGGCTACTATTGGCTTAGTTATAGCCATAATACTGACACTTAAAGGAGGAAAAATGGTAAAACCAAAGTTTAAATTTAATAAAGAATCCAACGAGCTATGCCATTCCAGATTCGGGCTACTATTGGCTTAGTTATAGCCATAATACTGACACTTAAAGGAGGAAAAATGGTAAAACCAAAGTTTAAATTTAATAAAGAATCCAACGAGCTATGCCATTCCAGATTCGGGCTACTATTGGCTTAGTTATAGCCATAATACTGACACTTAAAGGAGGAAAAATGGTAAAACCAAAGTTTAAATTTAATAAAGAATCCAACGAGCTATGCCATTCCAGATTCGGGCTACTATTGGCTTAGTTATAGCCATAATACTGACACTTAAAGGAGGAAAAATGGTAAAACCAAAGTTTAAATTTAATAAAGAATCTAACGAGCTATGCCATTCCAGATTCGGGCTACTATTGGCTTAGTTATAGCCATAATACTGACACTTAAAGGAGGAAAAAATGGTAAAACCAAAGTTTAAATTTAATAAAGAATCCAACGAGCTATGCCATTCCAGATTCGGGCTACTATTGGCTTAGTTATAGCCATAATACTGACACTTAAAGGAGGAAAAAATGGTAAAACCAAAGTTTAAATTTAATAAAGAATCCAACGAGCTATGCCATTCCAGATTCGGGCTACTATTGGCTTAGTTATAGCCATAATACTGTCACTTAAAGGAGGAAAAATGGTAAAACCAAAGTTTAAATTTAATAAAGAATCCAACGAGCTATGCCATTCCAGATTCGGGCTACTATTGGCTTAGTTATAGCCATAATACTGACACTTAAAGGAGGAAAAATGGTAAAACCAAAGTTTAAATTTAATAAAAGAATCCAACGAACTATGCCATTCCAGATTCGGGCTACTATTGGCTTAGTTATAGCCATAATACTGACACTTAAAGGAGGAAAAATGGTAAAACCAAAGTTTAAATTTAATAAAGAATCTAACGAGCTATGCCATTCCAGATTCGGGCTACTATTGTGCTTAGTTATAGCCATAATACTGTCACTTAAAGGAGGAAAAATGGTAAAACCAAAGTTTAAATTTAATAAAGAATCCAACGAGCTATGCCATTCCAGATTCGGGCTACTATTGGCTTAGTTATAGCCATAATACTGACACTTAAAGGAGGAAAAATGGTAAAACCAAAGTTTAAATTTAATAAAGAATCCAACGAGCTATGCCATTCCAGATTCGGGCTACTATTGGCTTAGTTATAGCCATAATACTGACACTTAAAGGAGGAAAAATGGTAAAACCAAAGTTTAAATTTAATAAAGAATCCAACGAGCTA
>NW_024573162.1:0-564 GCF_018153835.1 Drosophila eugracilis | reverse complement strand
AGAAAAAATGGGAAAATTTGGTTGGCATATTTGATAACGGGGTAATATTGTCCATTTCTCGCGAGAAATGGATCAAAATTCGAAATTTTAGCTGTGAATGCAGTTTAATAGAAATTTAACATAGGAATCGAACGAGATATGCCATTCAAGATTCGATAACTATTGACTTAGTTATATCAATGATACTGCAACTTAAATAAGAAAATGGAAAAATTTCTGTTGGCATATTTGATAACGGGTAATATCATCCATTTTGCGAGAAATGGATCAAAATTCGCAATTTTAGCTGTGAATGCAGTTTTTGTTAGAAATTTAACAAGGAATCGAACGAGATATGCCATTCCAGATTCGGAGTAACTATGAATTAGTTATAAGTACAATACTGCAAATCAAATTAGGAAAAATGTGGGAAAAATTTAAGTTGGCATATTTGATAACGGTAATATCATCCATTTTATGGAGAAATGGATCAAAATTCGGCAATTTTTAGGCTGTGAATGCAGTTTGTTAGAAATTTACAAGGAATCGAACGAGATATGCCATTCCCAGATTCGAGTAACTATT
>NW_024573161.1:0-2000 GCF_018153835.1 Drosophila eugracilis | reverse complement strand
GAATCGAGCAAGAGATATGCCATTCCAGATTCGAGTAACTAATGGCTTAGTTATAGCAATAAAACTGCAACTTAAATCTAAAAAAATGGGAAAATTTAGGTTTGGCATATTTGATAACGGTTAATATCGTCCATTTTCGCGAGAAATGGATCAAAATCGCAATTTAGCTGTGAATGCAGTTTTGTTGAAATTTAACAAGGAATCGAACGAGATATGCCATTCAAGATTCGAATAACTATTGGCTTAGTTATAGCAATAATACTGCAACTTAAATTAGGAAAAATGGGAAAATTTAAGTTGGCATATTTGATAACGGTAATATCGTCCATTTTCGCGAGAAATGGATCAAAATTCGCAATTTTAGCTGTGAATGCAGTTTTGTTAGAAATTTAACAAGGAATCGAACGAGATATGCCATTCAAGATTCGAGTAACTATTGGCTTAGTTATAACAATAATACTGCAACTTAAATTAGAAAAAATGGGAAAATTTAAGTTGGCATATTTGATAACGGGTAATATGATCCATTTTCGCGAGAAATGGATCAAAATTCGCAATTTTAGCTGTGAATGCAGTTTTGTTAGAAATTTAACAAGGAATCGAACGAGATATGCCATTCCAGATTCGAGTAACTATTGGCTTAGTTATAGTAATACTGCAACTTAAATTAGGAAAAAATGGGAAAATTTAAGTTGGCATATTTGATAACGGTAATATTGTCCATTTTCGCGAGAAATGGATCAAAATTCGCAATTTTAGCTGTGAATGCAGTTTTGTTAGAAATTTAACAAGGAATCGAACGAGATATGCCATTCAAGATTCGAATAACTATTGGCTTAGTTATAGCAATGATACTGCAACTTAAATTAGGAAAAATGGGGAAATTTAAGTTGGCATATTTGATAACGGGTAATATTGTCCATTTTCGCGAGAAATGGATCAAAATATCGCAATTTTAGCTGTGAATGCAGTTTGTTAGAAATTTAACAAGGAATCGAACGAGATATGCCATTCCAGATTCGAATAACTATTGGCTTAGTTATAGCAATGATACTGCAACTTAAATTAGGAAAAATGGGAAAATTTAAGTTGGCATATTTGATAACGGGAATATTGTCCATTTTCGCGAGAAATGGATCAAAATTCGCAATTTTAGCTGTGAATGCAGTTTTGTTAGAAATTTAACAAGGAATCGAACGAGATATGCCATTCCAGATTCGAGTAACTATTGGCTTAGTTATAGCAATAATACTGCAACTTAAATTAGGAAAAATGGGAAAATTTAAGTTGGCATATTTGATAACGGGTAATATTGTCCATTTTCGCGAGAAATGGATCAAAATTCGCAATTTTAGCTGTGAATGCAGATTTGTTAGAAATTTAACAAGGAATCGAACGAGATATGCCATTCCAGATTCGAGTAACTATTGGCTTAGTTATAGCAATAATACTGCAACTTAAATTAGAAAAAATGGGAAAATTTAAGTTGGCATATTTGATAACGGGTAATATCATCCATTTTTGCGAGAAATGGATCAAAATTCGCAATTTTAGCTGTGAATGCAGTTTTGTTAGAAATTTAACAAGGAATCGAACGAGGTAGGCCATTTCAGATTCGAGTAGCTATAGGCTTAGTCATAGCAATAATACTGCAACTTAAATTAGAAAAAATGGGAAAATTTAAGTTGGCATATTTGATAACGGGTAATATTGTCCATTTTCGCGAGAAATGGATCAAAATTCGAAATTTTAGCTGTGAATGCAGTTTTGTTAGAAATTTAACAAGGAATCGAACGAGATATGCCATTCAAGATTCGAATAACTATTGGCTTAGTTATATCAATGATACTGCAACTTAAATAAGGAAAAATGGGAAAATTTAAGTTGGCATATTTGATAACGGTAATATTGTCCATTTTCGCGAGAAATGGATCATTTTAGCTGTAAATTTGTTAGAAATTTAACAAGGAATCGAACGAGATATGCCATTCCAGATTCGA
>NW_024573160.1:0-5807 GCF_018153835.1 Drosophila eugracilis | reverse complement strand
GTGATATTATCTCCAGTAGTTTTCTACTTTTTCAACTTGCGCATTTTATTTTCATGTAGAAATAATTAATTTTTTGTGGGAATTCGAGAAGGCCAAATAAAAAGATAATTACATTTTTATGAGCGTAAAATTACGCAGGGAATGTGTGTTTAATTTCGTGATATTATCTCCAGTAGTTTTCTACTTTTTCAACTTGCGCATTTTATTTTCATGTAGAAATAATTAATTTTTTGTGGGAATTCGAGAGGGCCAAATAAAAAGATAATTACATTTTTATGAGCGGAAAATTACGCAGGGAATGTGTGTTTAATTTCGTGATATTATCTCCAGTAGTTTTCTACTTTTTCAACTTGCGCATTTTATTTTCATGTAGAAATAATTAATTTTTTGTGGGAATTCGAGAAGGCCAAATAAAAAGATAATTACATTTTTATGAGCGTAAAATTACGCAGGGAATGTGTGTTTAATTTCGTGATATTATCTCCAGTAGTTTTCTACTTTTTCAACTTGCGCATTTTATTTTCATGTAGAAATAATTAATTTTTTGTGGGAATTCGAGAAGGCCAAATAAAAAGAATAATTACATTTTTATGAGCGTAAAATTACGCAGGGAATGTGTGTTTAATTTCGTGATATTATCTCCAGTAGTTTTCTACTTTTTCAACTTGCGCATTTTATTTTCATATTCATGTAGAAATAATTAATTTTTTGTGGGAATTCGAGAAGGCCAAATAAAAAGATAATTACATTTTTATGAGCGAAAATTATGAGCGAAAATTACGCAGGGAATGTGTGTTTAATTTCGTGATATTATCTCCAGTAGTTTTCTACTTTTTCAACTTGCGCATTTTATTTTCATGTAGAAATAATTAATTTTTTGTGGGAATTCGAGAGGGCCAAATAAAAAGATAATTACATTTTTATGAGCGTAAAATTACGCAGGGAATGTGTGTTTAATTTCGTGATATTATCTCCAGTAGTTTTCTACTTTTTCAACTTGCGCATTTTATTTTCATGTAGAAATAATTAATTTTTTGTGGGAATTCGAGAAGGCCAAATAAAAAGATAATTACATTTTTATGAGCGGAAAATTACGCAGGGAATGTGTGTTTAATTTCGTGATATTATCTCCAGTAGTTTTCTACTTTTTCAACTTGCGCATTTTATTTTCATGTAGAAATAATTAATTTTTTGTGGGAATTCGAGAAGGCCAAATAAAAAGATAATTACATTTTTATGAGCGTAAAATTACGCAGGGAATGTGTGTTTAATTTCGTGATATTATCTCCAGTAGTTTTCTACTTTTTCAACTTGCGCATTTTATTTTCATGTAGAAATAATTAATTTTTTGTGGGAATTCGAGAAGGCCAAATAAAAAGATAATTACATTTTTATGAGCGTAAAATTACGCAGGGAATGTGTGTTTAATTTCGTGATATTATCTCCAGTAGTTTTCTACTTTTTCAACTTGCGCATTTTATTTTCATGTAGAAATAATTAATTTTTTGTGGGAATTCGAGAAGGCCAAATAAAAAGATAATTACATTTTTATGAGCGTAAAATTACGCAGGGAATGTGTGTTTAATTTCGTGATATTATCTCCAGTAGTTTTCTACTTTTTCAACTTGCGCATTTTATTTTCATGTAGAAATAATTAATTTTTTGTGGGAATTCGAGAAGGCCAAATAAAAAAGATAATTACATTTTTATGAGCGGAAAATTACGCAGGGAATGTGTGTTTAATTTCGTGATATTATCTCCAGTAGTTTTCTACTTTTTCAACTTGCGCATTTTATTTTCATGTAGAAATAATTAATTTTTTGTGGGAATAATTCGAGAAGGCCAAATAAAAAGATAATTACATTTTTATGAGCGTAAAATTACGCAGGGAATGTGTGTTTAATTTCGTGATATTATCTCCAGTAGTTTTCTACTTTTTCAACTTGCGCATTTTATTTTCATGTAGAAATAATTAATTTTTTTGTGGGAATTCGAGAGGGCCAAATAAAAAGATAATTACATTTTTATGAGCGTAAAATTACGCAGGGAATGTGTGTTTAATTTCGTGATATTATCTCCAGTAGTTTTCTACTTTTTCAACTTGCGCATTTTATTTTCATGTAGAAATAATTAATTTTTTGTGGGAATTCGAGAAGGCCAAATAAAAAGATAATTACATTTTTATGAGCGTAAAATTACGCAGGGAATGTGTGTTTAATTTCGTGATATTATCTCCAGTAGTTTTCTACTTTTTCAACTTGCGCATTTTATTTTCATGTAGAAATAATTAATTTTTTTGGGGAATTCGAGAAGGCCAAATAAAAAGATAATTACATTTTTATGAGCGTAAAATTACGCAGGGAATGTGTGTTTAATTTCGTGATATTATCTCCAGTAGTTTTCTACTTTTTCAACTTGCGCATTTTATTTTCATGTAGAAATAATTAATTTTTTTGTGGGAATTCGAGAAGGCCAAATAAAAAGATAATTACATTTTTATGAGCGTAAAATTACGCAGGGAATGTGTGTTTAATTTCGTGATATTATCTCCAGTAGTTTTCTACTTTTTCAACTTGCGCATTTTATTTTCATGTAGAAATAATTAATTTTTTGTGGGAATTCGAGAAGGCCAAATAAAAAGATAATTACATTTTTATGAGCGTAAAATTACGCAGGGAATGTGTGTTTAATTTCGTGATATTATCTCCAGTAGTTTTCTACTTTTTCAACTTGCGCATTTTATTTTCATGTAGAAATAATTAATTTTTTGTGGGAATTCGAGAAGGGCCAAATAAAAAGATAATTACATTTTTATGAGCGTAAAATTACGCAGGGAATGTGTGTTTAATTTCGTGATATTATCTCCAGTAGTTTTCTACTTTTTCAACTTGCGCATTTTATTTTCATGTAGAAATAATTAATTTTTTTTGGGAATTCGAGAAGGCCAAATAAAAAGATAATTACATTTTTATGAGCGGAAAATTACGCAGGGAATGTGTGTTTAATTTCGTGATATTATCTCCAGTAGTTTTCTACTTTTTCAACTTGCGCATTTTATTTTCATGTAGAAATAATTAATTTTTTGTGGGAATTCGAGAAGGACAAATAAAAAGATAATTACATTTTTTATGAGCGGAAAATTACGCAGGGAATGTGTGTTTAATTTCGTGATATTATCTCCAGTAGTTTTCTACTTTTTCAACTTGCGCATTTTATTTTCATGTAGAAATAATTAATTTTTTGTGGGAATTCGAGAAGGCCAAATAAAAAGATAATTACATTTTTATGAGCGTAAAATTACGCAGGGAATGTGTGTTTAATTTCGTGATATTATCTCCAGTAGTTTTCTACTTTTTCAACTTGCGCATTTTATTTTCATGTAGAAATAATTAATTTTTTGTGGGAATTCGAGAAGGCCAAATAAAAAGATAATTACATTTTTATGAGCGGAAAATTACGCAGGGAATGTGTGTTTAATTTCGTGATATTATCTCCAGTAGTTTTCTACTTTTTCAACTTGCGCAATTTTATTTTCATGTAGAAATAATTAATTTTTTGTGGGAATTCGAGAAGGCCAAATAAAAAGATAATTACATTTTTTATGAGCGTAAAATTACGCAGGGAATGTGTGTTTAATTTCGTGATATTATCTCCAGTAGTTTTCTACTTTTTCAACTTGCGCATTTTATTTTCATGTAGAAATAATTAATTTTTTGTGGGAATTCGAGAAGGCCAAATAAAAAAGATAATTACATTTTTATGAGCGTAAAATTACGCAGGGAATGTGTGTTTAATTTCGTGATATTATCTCCAGTAGTTTTCTACTTTTTCAACTTGCGCATTTTATTTTCATGTAGAAATAATTAATTTTTTTTGGGAATTCGAGAAGGCCAAATAAAAAGATAATTACATTTTTATGAGCGGAAAATTACGCAGGGAATGTGTGTTTTTAATTTCGTGATATTATCTCCAGTAGTTTTCTACTTTTTCAACTTGCGCATTTTATTTTCATGTAGAAATAATTAATTTTTTGTGGGAATTCGAGAAGGCCAAATAAAAAGATAATTACATTTTTATGAGCGTAAAATTACGCAGGGAATGTGTGTTTAATTTCGTGATATTATCTCCAGTAGTTTTCTACTTTTTCAACTTGCGCATTTTATTTTCATGTAGAAATAATTAATTTTTTGTGGGAATTCGAGAAGGCCAAATAAAAAGATAATTACATTTTTATGAGCGGAAAATTACGCAGGGAATGTGTGTTTAATTTCGTGATATTATCTCCAGTAGTTTTCTACTTTTTCAACTTGCGCATTTTATTTTCATCTAGAAATAATTATTTTTTTGTGGGAATTCGAGAGGGCCAAATAAAAAGATAATTACATTTTTATGAGCGGAAAATTACGCAGGGAATGTGTGTTTAATTTCGTGATATTATCTCCAGTAGTTTTCTACTTTTTCAACTTGCGCATTTTATTTTCATGTAGAAATAATTAATTTTTTGTGGGAATTCGAGGGGAATTCGAGAAGGCCAAATAAAAAGATAATTACATTTTTATGAGCGTAAAATTACGCAGGGAATGTGTGTTTAATTTCGTGATATTATCTCCAGTAGTTTTCTACTTTTTCAACTTGCGCATTTTATTTTCATGTAGAAATAATTAATTTTTTGTGGGAATTCGAGAAGGCCAAATAAAAAGATAATTACATTTTTATGAGCGTAAAATTACGCAGGGAATGTGTGTTTAATTTCGTGATATTATCTCCAGTAGTTTTCTACTTTTTCAACTTGCGCATTTTATTTTCATGTAGAAATAATTAATTTTTTGTGGGAATTCGAGAGGGCCAAATAAAAAGATAATTACATTTTTATGAGCGGAAAATTACGCAGGGAATGTGTGTTTAATTTCGTGATATTATCTCCAGTAGTTTTCTACTTTTTCAACTTGCGCATTTTATTTTCATGTAGAAATAATTAATTTTTTGTGGGAATTCGAGAAGGCCAAATAAAAAGATAATTACATTTTTATGAGCGTAAAATTACGCAGGGAATGTGTGTTTAATTTCGTGATATTATCTCCAGTAGTTTTCTACTTTTTCAACTTGCGCATTTTATTTTCATGTAGAAATAATTAATTTTTTGTGGGAATTCGAGAAGGCCAAATAAAAAGATAATAATTACATTTTTATGAGCGTAAAATTACGCAGGGAATGTGTGTTTAATTTCGTGATATTATCTCCAGTAGTTTTCTACTTTTTCAACTTGCGCATTTTATTTTCATGTAGAAATAATTAATTTTTTTGTGGGAATTCGAGAAGGCCAAATAAAAAAGATAATTACATTTTTATGAGCGGAAAATTACGCAGGGAATGTGTGTTTAATTTCGTGATATTATCTCCAGTAGTTTTCTACTTTTTCAACTTGCGCATTTTATTTTCATGTAGAAATAATTAATTTTTTGTGGGAATTCGAGAAGGCCAAATAAAAAGATAATTACATTTTTATGAGCGTAAAATTACGCAGGGAATGTGTGTTTAATTTCGTGATATTATCTCCAGTAGTTTTCTACTTTTTCAACTTGCGCATTTTATTTTCATGTAGAAATAATTAATTTTTTGTGGGAATTCGAGAAGGCCAAATAAAAAGATAATTACATTTTTATGAGCGTAAAATTACGCAGGGAATGTGTGTTTAATTTCGTGATATTATCTCCAGTAGTTTTCTACTTTTTCAACTTGCGCATTTTATTTTCATGTAGAAATAATTAATTTTTTGTGGGAATTCGAGAAGGCCAAATAAAAAGATA